>NC_060060.1:66608650-66914512 GCF_020283565.1 Trifolium pratense
GACCATGTTAGCCAAATTATTTTGGCCAAGTAAGTTATTGTTCTGAACCTCTCGCACCACCTCATCAGGGTCTTGGTTCCTCCTGACCATTACCACTGGAGGGTTCTGATGAACCACTTGAGGGTTTGGGTTAAAAACGGGAGGATTTTGATTTACTACTTGAGGAATTTGGTTAACCTCGTGAGGGTAATAAGTTTCCTCTTGTACAACTGGTGTAGGTGTTGGGTTAGGAACTGATTCATTAGCCACATAAGTTGGCCTCTGCTGCACTGGAGTCGAAGACATTGCAGGTAATATCACTTGTGGAGTAACAGGATTTACTCTAGGAGGTGGTGGGGGTGTACCAAAAAATTCAGCAATTCGACTCATTTGGAATGCTAACATTTGGTAACTTTCATTGGTGTTCTGAATTAAGGGATTAAACACAGTACCAATTTGTTGCGTTAAGAGATTAACCATTTCATGATTACTCTCATCCATTTGTTGTCTCAAAGACAACATAGACGCAGTAGTTAAGGGTGTGGGAGTCACCCTCGCTGAAGTATACCTATCAGGTTCGAAAACTGGCATCCCAAAGCCAAGTGTAGGGGGAGGCCCATACATAGGATTAGGACCTGATGGTGGTTTCGAACGTCCCAGACCCACAGTCACGGACGGGATTGCCATAGTTGTTATTGGCGTTGTTGGAATGACATCATGAACATTCGAGATTGTTGGACTGGAAAATATTGGAACGTTAATTAATCCAGACGTGTTCAAACTCTGTGGGGGTGGATCGACTCCACCACTCGAACTTGCCTCACTACTCATTGCACTAGAACTTTGATTTTTATTTGAATTAGTTCTTTGAGTAGTTTTAACCATAACCTAAACTATCATAAGTTATATGCAGGCAACACGTTTTTCATTCCAAAATATAAGAAATATTTTAAACAAACACAAAACCAGTCCCACCGGGCGTGCCAATTTGTTTACGTGAAAATTTGGTAAACAACCGCTAGTTTAAGTATTTAAACTCGCGAGACCAACTAGTAAATCTCAGGACAATTTTGTGTTTTGTTTACTTAGAAAAAGGTTTGAATATTTTAACAAGGAAACAAACACTTAGAAATTGAAACGTTTTCAATTAATACAAGAGAAAACTAGTTCGAATCGCCTCGAAGTAGCAGTTTCTCAAGCAAGTATTCAAATTAAACTAAAGAGAATTGCTGGAAAGTAAATTGCATTGAATGTAAAACAATTACAAATAAATGGTTCACAAAACATACATTTCTTCTCAGATATTCCTTTCGTTCGAACGCTGAGTACTTAGAATTTCAGAGAAAGTTTTATGTAAAATTTTGTGACCCCTGTTCTGAATGAAAAATTGCTATAAATACTAAAGCAAAGTGGTAACTGCCTCTCGATCATCTGGACGGTCCTTCGTTTGCCACATCGACCCACGTTCTCCACTTTCAATCTTCACTCTGTCAGCGCGCGCCAATGTTTATTGGGCCTTTACCATTTCTTTTGGGCCTAGCCCAACTAGCCTTTCGACTCCATTTGTACTTGCGACAAGTTTTCTTTTGCAAAGCTTTTCTCAACCATATCCTTCTAAGCTTTCGAAACCTTCCTCCGTTTCGACATGATCAAACTTCGACACAATATTTGAAAGTTCCATTTTACTAATATAACCTTCAAATAAATTATGGACCTACTAATTAATCTTTAATTAATAAGCACCAAATTTATGTCCAACACCGTCCAAATAAATTCAATCGTATGGCTCTCGCCACACATTCTAAGTCCCACATCGGCCAGTTTTTGCTTTTCCTCTCTTGTATTTTAGTATAAATAGGCTAGTTCTCTTCACTCAAAAAGATAACACTTGACTTGGAGAATTGAGAACTAGGCTTAGTACCACAAGGTTCTCTTCTCTAAAGTTGAGAGTTTAGTATTATTTTATTCTCCGTTGAGAATTTAATAAGTTTTTTTTTATTTCCCGGCGTCCGTACTTTCGGCCTTTTTATTTCAGGTTCTTATATTATTTTATGGTCTTATTTATTTCTTGTCCTTATTTTATTGCTTTTATTTTATGCTTTTAATTTTCGTTTTTATTTTTATTATGTCTTTTTATTTATTTGCTTATTTTATTTTTATGTCTTTAGTTTTAATTATGTCTAGCTAAATTAATATTGCTAGGATGTGTAGTTAGTAGCTAATAGGGGTTCGGTAGTTAATTCGTGCTTAATAGTTTTCAACCACCAGTTTTAAATAAATACGTTTTCAAACGATTTGTCACGAGAGTGAGGATTGTTTTAAAGGCAATAAACCAACATTGACGAGAGTTGAGGTTTAGGGCCAGATAGTTAAAACTGATCGTTAGTTCTAAAGTCCGCGAGAGCTATTTAGGATTGATGAGTTTTATATTGGTTTTCAAAGGTACTTATATAGGTAAGTGAGCGCGTGAGAGCAGAGCATTTATTTTATCTAAGTATAACGCTAGTCAAGATTTGCGAGAGCTGAGATTAGTGTTTTTAAATCAAATATAATTCTTGAAAACTGACAACTGTTTTATTTTCTTAAGCAGTTTTTAATTAAACGTTGATTATAATTCGTCACGAGAGTGAGAATTAACTAAAGTAAAAATCAATAGAGCGAGAGCGTGAGATTTCTACTAGATAGTAAAAACTGAACATTAACTCTGATTCGCAACGAGAGTTGGGATTAGAGTTAATTAAATTATATTGCTTTTCAAAGAGTATTTTATTAGCGGGTGCGAGGACGAGAGTTAAGCACCACCTTTATAATTTATAATACTAGTCAAGATTTGCGAGAGCTGAGATTAGTGTTTTTAAAACAATATAGTTTCGAAGATTTAACAGTTTGTCTAGCACGAATTAAGCATCGAACCCTCTGAAGCAACTAAAAGCACATCCTAGTAATACTTATTCCAAATTAATATAAAAAAAATCATAAAAAAAATATATTTTATAATTTAAATTCCCTTTAATTAAATCATTAAGCCTTAGATTTACAAAGTAACATTAGATAACAGTAGGTCGATTATTGGTCCTTTGGGTTCGATATCTTTTTAAAACTACACGACACGACTGTATACTTGCAGTCACGTTGTCACACGATCAATAATATTGAAACTCATACATCTTCTATCCCACTTGATGGGTCTTCAATATCAGCACTGAGATTGTAATAATGTATTGTTGAAATCTGGGCGATGAAAACGTGGATGCCTATATTGTTGAATTCTAATTAGTGTTTGTTGAAATTGGATGAACTTTTGGATGCTTTGACTTTGTGAAGTTTGAAAAGTGATTTTTGTTGGTTGAAAGTGGAGTTTGAGGATGGTGAACAATGTAACACCCAAATTCATTATTTAATAAAATTCTACCATGATAAATCTTTTTCAAAATACGCGGCGGAAAATCGAAGTTTGTTATTATAAAAGTTATGGTTCGAGCATTACATTCTTCATCAAAATAATAATAATTTAATTAATTAGTAAAACTCGCATTATACAAAATAAATTCTCTTTATAAAGATACATTTTCCAAAGTAAATACAAATAGTCATTAAAGACCCCTATATACTAAATACAACCCTTGAATCTGGACCCGAAACGGTGTTGGAACAAAATTGGTTCTGAAGCCCCAAGGTTTTAAATCTATAAAGTTTTGATGAGAACAATAAGTATTAAATGAACAATTGGTAGTACTAATTTTTCAATCTAGTGTGCAGGACCGTTATAAGTATCCTCTGACATTCAAAGTTCAGAAGCAGACTCAGATGCAAGGCAGTTACACTCTAATCTTTCTCCTCTGAAAGACAGTCCTTCATAAGCAACATGACTTCAGAAGATAACCATGAACTGTGTGCTTGAGAAGTCACTTTCATGTCAGCTTAATCAGAGAACATTGGAACCAAGTTAAAAGGACCTTACTCAAGATTGGTTTAAGCTATTCAAATGGACAAACAAGTTGTTTAACCTTATTCCACTCTTGCGTAGCTCAGAAGTCAAACCGTGAAAGTTTCTCTGTTTGGTATAAACACCTTCTGCCATGACAAAGTAGAGAAACCTCACTACCACTTTGGTCTGCAAACGTTGCTTTCATTTCAGACTGCAAAGATAACGTTAGCTGGGCAATTTGATCTTTGTACAACGGTCACATTTCACTTGAGCGTCATCTTGGACTATATATATATCTTCACTTCACTCTTGAAGACAGACATACGCGCACGCTCATTGAACAATCAAATTGTCAATACAAACTCTCATCCTTTGAACCTTGAATCTCAGTTTCATTCAAAATACTTTGAAGTCTTTTAGTACTCATTGTATTTGTTATTAAGGTTCTTTTAAGAGTATTGTATTAACTCTCAATCTGATATACTTTACTTTAGTTTGAGAAGTCTCTTGCTGAGTGCTTGAGCATTGTGTAGAAGTCTCTTGCTGTGTGCTTGAGCAATTGTAATCTTGTGTGATTATAGTGAAATCTCTTGGAAGTGCAAGGGGACTGGACTACTCTCGTTTTGTGAGAGGAACCAGTATAAATCGGTTTTGTGCTTTCTCTCTCTCTGATCTCTGTTATTGTGTTTGCCTTTTATCCGCTGTCATCTTAGTTAAGTTGCAAACTTGGAAAAGTTTTAACTTTTCTAAAACACAATTCAACCCCACACCCCCCCCTTCTTGTGTTTTCACACCTTCAATTGGTATCTAGAGCTCTGGTCTGTTACTTTCACTTAACAGTGAGACAGTAAAGATCGTGAAAACATCATGTCTGGAGAAGAAAGTACAACTAGAACTGGTGCTAGTGGTGCAGGTGAAGGGATTGGTGGTAGAGCTGCCTTTGGACATTACTATTTGAATAATGAATCATATGAACACAGTGGCAATAGAAAAGCACCTGTATTCAATGGTGATGCTTCATTATTTGAATGGTGGAAGGAAAGACTTTACAGTAACATAACTGCCATTGATCATGAGTTATGGGACTTGGTTGAGTTGGGAGTAACTTTTGAGCATCTGAATGAACATGGAACGTTATCCATTGAGCATAGAAAGTTACTTACACCAGCTAACCTGAAGCTCTATATTAAGCATCACAGGGTTAAGGACATTGCTGTTGGTGCTATCAGATATGAGGATTATGTCAGGATAGAGAACAAATCTTCTGCTAAATCCATTTTTGATTCTATGTGTGCAACATATGATGGTAATGAGAAAGTTCAAGAGGCTAAAGCTAGTCTCTTGATAAGACAGTATGAACTCTTCACCATGGAGAAAGATGAAGATATTGAAACCATGTTCACAAGGTTTCAAACTCTGGTATCTGGTCTCAAGGTGCTGAAGAGAAGTTACACTACCTATGACCATGTTCAGAAGATTCTGAGAAGTCTTCCTCTTGTGTGGAGACCTAAAGTCACTGCCATTGAGGAAGCTCAAAATCTCAAGAATATGAGTCTTGAGGTACTGATAAGCAATCTCAGAAGCCATGAGATGGTTCTGAATGCTGACACAGCAGCTCATAAGAAGTTTAAGTCTGTGGCCTTACAGTCAACTAAGACTTCTTCCAAAGCTCTTAAGACTCAGCTTCTTGATATTGAGGAGGAATCTTCTGCAGATGGTCAAGAGGAAGAGATGGGAGAAGATGAATTTGCTCTTTTCACCAAGTTTCAGCAATGGGCTAGGTTCAACAAGAAGAATTTCAGAGGAAATAGCTCAAGAAACTTTGCTGGTAAAAAGGAAGAACAGAAGAACTGCTTCAATTGCAAGAAGCCAGGACATTTCATTGCTGACTGTCCAGAAATGTCTTCCAAGGACAAGAGTAAAAGGTACAACTCCAAGAAGCAACAATTCAAAAGTAAGTTGAAAAAGAGTCTGATGGCTACGTTTGAAGATCTATCATCTGAAGAGGAAGTTGAAGAGGATGAAGAAGCAAATCTAGCACTTATGGCCTCAACAGACTCAGATGTAGACTCAGATGATGAGCCAGAGTCAGACTCAGAAGTTGCTGATGAGTTATTTTCTAATTGTTCTAAAACTCAACTCATAACTGCTCTTAACAAGGTTATTGAGAAGCATCTCAAAGTATTAAGCAAACAAAAAAATTTGCAAGAAAAACTTAATACTCTGACTGATCAGGAAAGCCATTTTCAAGGTCTGTATCAGCAAACTCTAGACAGAGTGACTGATCTTGAAAAAGGATGTCCTGTTTGTTACAAACCTAGTGATGAGAAGGAAATGACTCTTCAACAGTTTGTGCATCTCAATCTTGGAAAGAGCAAGGCTGCTAATTTGGTTTATAATGTCATGAGACATCGTGGAGAAGGAGTTGGCTATGAATATGGTAGAACATATTCAAAGCTAAAAACCTTTGCCAAAAAAGTTGGAAAATATTTGGTTTACTATGTTGTACCCCAAAGTGAAGAAGGGAAGAACTTTGGTGTTCCGAGGGATGAGACTGATGATCTAAAAGATTCTGAAGCTGATGGCTCAGAGGAACCAAGTTCCTCAGGTTCTGGAAAGAGGAGCTCAGAAGATAGAAGTTGTTCAGAATTTGAGAATGTTAAATCAGATGATCTGAACACTACAAAATCTGATACCTCAACTTCTGGAATCAAGGATACTTCAGTACCTGAAGTAAATCAGCCTAAGAACTTAAAGTTTTTTAAAAGAAAAGAACCAAGTCTCAAACCTCAGAAGCAGTACAAAACTGAGGTTTGAGACTTGGTTCTTTTCTTTTAAAAAACTTTAAGTTCTTAGGCTGATTTACTTCAGGTACTGAAGTATCCTTGATTCCAGAAGTTGAGGTATCAGATTTTGTAGTGTTCAGATCATCTGATTTAACATTCTCAAATTCTGAACAACTTCTATCTTCTGAGCTCCTCTTTCCAGAACCTGAGGAACTTGGTTCCTCTGAGCCATCAGCTTCAGAATCTTTTAGATCATCAGTCTCATCCCTCGGAACACCAAAGTTCTTCCCTTCTTCACTTTGGGGTACAACATAGTAAACCAAATATTTTCCAACTTTTTTGGCAAAGGTTTTTAGCTTTGAATATGTTCTACCATATTCATAGCCAACTCCTTCTCCACGATGTCTCATGACATTATAAACCAAATTAGCAGCCTTGCTCTTTCCAAGATTGAGATGCACAAACTGTTGAAGAGTCATTTCCTTCTCATCACTAGGTTTGTAACAAACAGGACATCCTTTTTCAAGATCAGTCACTCTGTCTAGAGTTTGCTGATACAGACCTTGAAAATGGCTTTCCTGATCAGTCAGAGTATTAAGTTTTTCTTGCAATTTTTTTTGTTTGCTTAATACTTTGAGATGCTTCTCAATAACCTTGTTAAGAGCAGTTATGAGTTGAGTTTTAGAACAATTTGAAAATAACTCATCAGCAACTTCTGAGTCTGACTCTGGCTCATCATCTGAGTCTACATCTGAGTCTGTTGAGGCCATAAGTGCTAGATTTGCTTCTTCATCCTCTTCAACTTCCTCTTCAGATGATAGATCTTCAAACGTAGCCATCAGACTCTTTTTCAACTTACTTTTGAATTGTTGCTTCTTGGAGTTGTACCTTTTACTCTTGTCCTTGGAAGACATTTCTGGACAGTCAGCAATGAAATGTCCTGGCTTCTTGCAATTTCCTCTGAAATTCTTCTTGTTGAACCTAGCCCATTGCTGAAACTTGGTGAAAAGAGCAAATTCATCTTCTCCCATCTCTTCCTCTTGACCATCTGCAGAAGATTCCTCCTCAATATCAAGAAGCTGAGTCTTAAGAGCTTTGGAAGAAGTCTTAGTTGACTGTAAGGCCACAGACTTAAACTTCTTATGAGCTGCTGTGTCAGCATTCAGAACCATCTCATGGCTTCTGAGATTGCTTATCAGTACCTCAAGACTCATATTCTTGAGATTTTGAGCTTCCTCAATGGCAGTGACTTTAGGTCTCCACACAAGAGGAAGACTTCTCAGAATCTTCTGAACATGGTCATAGGTAGTGTAACTTCTCTTCAGCACCTTGAGACCAGATACCAGAGTTTGAAACCTTGTGAACATGGTTTCAATATCTTCATCTTTCTCCATGGTGAAGAGTTCATACTGTCTTATCAAGAGACTAGCTTTAGCCTCTTGAACTTTCTCATTACCATCATATGTTGCACACATAGAATCAAAAATGGATTTAGCAGAAGATTTGTTCTCTATCCTGACATAATCCTCATATCTGATAGCACCAACAACAATGTCCTTAACCCTGTGATGCTTAATATAGAGCTTCAGGTTAGCTGGTGTAAGTAACTTTCTATGCTCAATGGATAACGTTCCATGTTCATTCAGATGCTCAAAAGTTACTCCCAACTCAACCAAGTCCCATAACTCATGATCAATGGCAGTTATGTTACTGTAAAGTCTTTCCTTCCACCATTCAAATAATGAAGCATCACCATTGAATACAGGTGCTTTTCTATTGCCACCGTGTTCATATGATTCATTATTCAAATAGTAATGTCCAAAGGCAGCTCTACCACCAATCCCTTCACCTGCACCACTAGCACCAGTTCTAGTTGTACTTTCTTCTCCAGACATGATGTTTTCACGATCTTTACTGTCTCACTGTTAAGTGAAAGTAACAGACCAGAGCTCTAGATACCAATTGAAGGTGTGAAAACACAAGAAGGGGGGGGGGGGGGGTGTGGGGTTGAATTGTGTTTTAGAAAAGTTAAAACTTTTCCAAGTTTGCAACTTAACTAAGATGACAGCGGATAAAAGGCAAACACAATAACAGAGATCAGAGAGAGAGAAAGCACAAAACCGATTTATACTGGTTCCTCTCACAAAACGAGAGTAGTCCAGTCCCCTTGCACTTCCAAGAGATTTCACTATAATCACACAAGATTACAATTGCTCAAGCACACAGCAAGAGACTTCTACACAATGCTCAAGCACTCAGCAAGAGACTTCTCAAACTAAAGTAAAGTATATCAGATTGAGAGTTAATACAATACTCTTAAAAGAACCTTAATAACAAATACAATGAGTACTAAAAGACTTCAAAGTATTTTGAATGAAACTGAGATTCAAGGTTCAAAGGATGAGAGTTTGTATTGACAATTTGATTGTTCAATGAGCGTGCGCGTATGTCTGTCTTCAAGAGTGAAGTGAAGATATATATATAGTCCAAGATGACGCTCAAGTGAAATGTGACCGTTGTACAAAGATCAAATTGCCCAGCTAACGTTATCTTTGCAGTCTGAAATGAAAGCAACGTTTGCAGACCAAAGTGGTAGTGAGGTTTCTCTACTTTGTCATGGCAGAAGGTGTTTATACCAAACAGAGAAACTTTCACGGTTTGACTTCTGAGCTACGCAAGAGTGGAATAAGGTTAAACAACTTGTTTGTCCATTTGAATAGCTTAAACCAATCTTGAGTAAGGTCCTTTTAACTTGGTTCCAACGTTCTCTGATTAAGCTGACATGAAAGTGACTTCTCAAGCACACAGTTCATGGTTATCTTCTGAAGTCATGTTGCTTATGAAGGACTGTCTTTCAGAGGAGAAAGATTAGAGTGTAACTGCCTTGCATCTGAGTCTGCTTCTGAACTTTGAATGTCAGAGGATACTTATAACGGTCCTGCACACTAGATTGAAAAATTAGTACTACCAATTGTTCATTTAATACTTATTGTTCTCATCAAAACTTTATAGATTTAAAACCTTGGGGCTTCAGAACCAATTTTGTTCCAACACCGTTTCGGGTCCAGATTCAAGGGTTGTATTTAGTATATAGGGGTCTTTAATGACTATTTGTATTTACTTTGGAAAATGTATCTTTATAAAGAGAATTTATTTTGTATAATGCGAGTTTTACTAATTAATTAAATTATTATTATTTTGATGAAGAATGTAATGCTCGAACCATAACTTTTATAATAACAAACTTCGATTTTCCGCCGCGTATTTTGAAAAAGATTTATCATGGTAGAATTTTATTAAATAATGAATTTGGGTGTTACATTGTTCACCATCCTCAAACTCCACTTTCAACCAACAAAAATCACTTTTCAAACTTCACAAAGTCAAAGCATCCAAAAGTTCATCCAATTTCAACAAACACTAATTAGAATTCAACAATATAGGCATCCACGTTTTCATCGCCCAGATTTCAACAATACATTATTACAATCTCAGTGCTGATATCGAAGACCCATCAAGTGGGATAGAAGATGTATGAGTTTCAATATTATTGATCGTGTGACAACGTGACTGCAAGTATACAGTCGTGTCGTGTAGTTTTAAAAAGATATCGAACCCAAAGGACCAATAATCGACCTACCGTTATCTAATGTTACTTTGTAAATCTAAGGCTTAATGATTTAATTAAAGGGAATTTAAATTATAAAATATATTTTTTTTATGATTTTTTTTATATTAATTTGGAATAAGTATTACTAGGATGTGCTTTTAGTTGCTTCAGAGGGTTCGATGCTTAATTCGTGCTAGACAAACTGTTAAATCTTCGAAACTATATTGTTTTAAAAACACTAATCTCAGCTCTCGCAAATCTTGACTAGTATTATAAATTATAAAGGTGGTGCTTAACTCTCGTCCTCGCACCCGCTAATAAAATACTCTTTGAAAAGCAATATAATTTAATTAACTCTAATCCCAACTCTCGTTGCGAATCAGAGTTAATGTTCAGTTTTTACTATCTAGTAGAAATCTCACGCTCTCGCTCTATTGATTTTTACTTTAGTTAATTATCACTCTCGTGACGAATTATAATCAACGTTTAATTAAAAACTGCTTAAGAAAATAAAACAGTTGTCAGTTTTCAAGAATTATATTTGATTTAAAAACACTAATCTCAGCTCTCGCAAATCTTGACTAGCGTTATACTTAGATAAAATAAATGCTCTGCTCTCACGCGCTCACTTACCTATATAAGTACCTTTGAAAACCAATATAAAACTCATCAATCCTAAATAGCTCTCGCGGACTTTAGAACTAACGATCAGTTTTAACTATCTGGCCCTAAACCTCAACTCTCGTCAATGTTGGTTTATTGCCTTTAAAACAATCCTCACTCTCGTGACAAATCGTTTGAAAACGTATTTATTTAAAACTGGTGGTTGAAAACTATTAAGCACGAATTAACTACCGAACCCCTATTAGCTACTAACTACACATCCTAGCAATATTAATTTAGCTAGACATAATTAAAACTAAAGACATAAAAATAAAATAAGCAAATAAATAAAAAGACATAATAAAAATAAAAACGAAAATTAAAAGCATAAAATAAAAGCAATAAAATAAGGACAAGAAATAAATAAGACCATAAAATAATATAAGAACCTGAAATAAAAAGGCCGAAAGTACGGACGCCGGGAAATAAAAAAAAACTTATTAAATTCTCAACGGAGAATAAAATAATACTAAACTCTCAACTTTAGAGAAGAGAACCTTGTGGTACTAAGCCTAGTTCTCAATTCTCCAAGTCAAGTGTTATCTTTTTGAGTGAAGAGAACTAGCCTATTTATACTAAAATACAAGAGAGGAAAAGCAAAAACTGGCCGATGTGGGACTTAGAATGTGTGGCGAGAGCCATACGATTGAATTTATTTGGACGGTGTTGGACATAAATTTGGTGCTTATTAATTAAAGATTAATTAGTAGGTCCATAATTTATTTGAAGGTTATATTAGTAAAATGGAACTTTCAAATATTGTGTCGAAGTTTGATCATGTCGAAACGGAGGAAGGTTTCGAAAGCTTAGAAGGATATGGTTGAGAAAAGCTTTGCAAAAGAAAACTTGTCGCAAGTACAAATGGAGTCGAAAGGCTAGTTGGGCTAGGCCCAAAAGAAATGGTAAAGGCCCAATAAACATTGGCGCGCGCTGACAGAGTGAAGATTGAAAGTGGAGAACGTGGGTCGATGTGGCAAACGAAGGACCGTCCAGATGATCGAGAGGCAGTTACCACTTTGCTTTAGTATTTATAGCAATTTTTCATTCAGAACAGGGGTCACAAAATTTTACATAAAACTTTCTCTGAAATTCTAAGTACTCAGCGTTCGAACGAAAGGAATATCTGAGAAGAAATGTATGTTTTGTGAACCATTTATTTGTAATTGTTTTACATTCAATGCAATTTACTTTCCAGCAATTCTCTTTAGTTTAATTTGAATACTTGCTTGAGAAACTGCTACTTCGAGGCGATTCGAACTAGTTTTCTCTTGTATTAATTGAAAACGTTTCAATTTCTAAGTGTTTGTTTCCTTGTTAAAATGAACATTCAAACCTTTTTCTAAGTAAACAAAACACAAAATTGTCCTGAGATTTACTAGTTGGTCTCGGGAGTTTAAATACTTAAACTAGCGGTTGTTTACCAAATTTTCACGTAAACAAATTGGCACGCCCGGTGGGACTGGTTTTGTGTTTGTTTAAAATATTTCTTATATTTTGGAATGAAAAACGTGTTGCCTGCGTATAACTTATGATAGTTTAGGTTATGGTTAAAACTACTCAAAGAACTAATTCAAATAAAAATCAAAGTTCTAGTGCAATGAGTAGTGAGGCAAGTTCGAGTGGTGGAGTCGATCCACCCCCACAGAGTTTGAACACGTCTGGATTAATTAACGTTCCAATATTTTCCAGTCCAACAATCTCGAATGTTCATGATGTCATTCCAACAACGCCAATAACAACTATGGCAATCCCGTCCGTGACTGTGGGTCTGGGACGTTCGAAACCACCATCAGGTCCTAATCCTATGTATGGGCCTCCCCCTACACTTGGCTTTGGGATGCCAGTTTTCGAACCTGATAGGTATACTTCAGCGAGGGTGACTCCCACACCCTTAACTGCTGCGTCTATGTTGTCTTTGAGACAACAAATGGATGACAGTAATCACGAAATGGTTAATCTCTTAACGCAACAAATTGGTACTGTGTTTAATCCCTTAATTCAGAACACCAATGAAAGTTACCAAATGTTAGCATTCCAAATGAGTCGAATTGCTGATTTTTTTGGTACACCCCCACCACCTCCTAGAGTAAATCCTGTTACTCCACAAGTGATATTACCTGCAATGTCTTCGACTCCAGTGCAGCAGAGGCCAACTTATGTGGCTAATGAATCAGTTCCTAACCCAACACCTACACCAGTTGTACAAGAGGAAACTTATTACCCTCACGAGGTTAACCAAATTCCTCAAGTAGTAAATCAAAATCCTCCCGTTTTTAACCCAAACCCTCAAGTGGTTCATCAGAACCCTCCAGTGGTAATGGTCAGGAGGAACCAAGACCCTGATGAGGTGGTGCGAGAGGTTCAGAACAATAACTTACTTGGCCAAAATAATTTGGCTAACATGGTCGAAACAATTTTGGCCCAAAACGGCCTAAACACAGGTTGTCGAAGGCCAAATTTTGTTTCTGCCTTCAATGAATATGTGTTGCAAACGGAGTTACCAAGAGGTTGGAAAGTCCCAAAGTACACTAAGTTTGCTGGGGACACTAATGAGTCAACTGTATAACATATTGCTAGGTACTTAGCTGAATCTGGGAATTTGGCAAATAATGAAAATCTGCGAATGAAGTATTTTCCTAATTCGCTCACCAAGAACGCTTTTACTTGGTTTACAACTTTGCCTCCCAATTCGATTCATAGTTGGGCCCAATTGGAAAGAACTTTCCATGAACAATTTTATATGGGCCAAACTAAGATAAGCCTGAAAGAGCTAGCCAGTGTAAAGAGAAAAAACCAAGAGTCAATTGATGACTATTTAAATAGGTTTCGTTTACTGAAATCCAGGTGCTTTACCCAAGTGCCTGAACATGAGCTGGTAGAAATGGCTGCTGGTGGTTTAGACTATTCGATTCGAAAGAAATTGGATACCCAATACCTTCGAGACATGTCACAGTTAGCTGACAGGGTGAGACAAATCGAAAGGTTAAAAGCTGAAAAAGCTAGAAATTCTAAGTTTCAGAAAAAGAAAGAAATTGGTTTTGTTGACTCTTATGATAATGAAATTGATTATGAAATTAGTGATGAATACTTAGAATTTGAAGATAATGATATTAATGTAGCTGAATTAAAGCCTGGGCCTCCTTACACTTGTAAGTTGTTAAGGCCGTCGAATGGAAAAAATCCAGTCGAACCAAAAAATGATAAGTTTGTTACAAAAACTTATACCTTCGACATTACTAAATGTGATGAAATTTTTGATTTATTGGTGGCTGATGGTCAAATTATTGTGCCAAAAGATATGAAAATACCACCAATAGAACAAAGAAAGAAAAGAGGTTATTGTAAGTTTCATAATTATTTGGGACATAAAACTTATCAATGTGTTGTTTTCAGGGACTTGGTGCAAAGAGCGCTGAATGAAGGAAGGCTGAAGTATGTTGATAAGGCAAAGCCTCCAATGAAGGTAGATGCAGACCCTTTGCCAACTGCTGATGCTACCTATGTCGAAGTCTACGACTGCAACATGGTTGAAGTTGTAGATGTTGCTGCTCCAGTTGAGGCTGTGCCTGAAGAGGAGTATGAAAAGAGGGTGCGTGAAGTGTACCCCAATGCTGAGGAAGAACTGGTGGACTTCCTGAATAAGTGCAAGCTGAAGAATTCTGAGGTGATGCTTTGCCCTAGGTGCAGTGCTGTGTGCGACAAAGAGGCCACTGCAGGCCTTCAAAATGTTGTACCTTACGCTGAAAACAAGAGAAAATGGCCAAAAGCTAGGCCAAACCAAAAAGTTTGGCCCTACAAAGGAGCCAATTGGGGAAAACCCATCACCAAAGGCCTTTCGATCCAGCAAAGGCTAGGCCCCCAGAACACTTTCAAACCATCTGGGAAAGCACCCATTAACCAATGGGTAAGTGAGTAGTATGTGACTTTCAATCGAAGAATGATGGAAAATGGAAGCTCTAGCAATGTCAATGTGAACATTGTGTCTGAACCCAAAGGTTCAAAAGTGGTAGCTGGAAAAGAAACAATGAATGCTGCCACAGAGGTCAACAAATACTCTTATAGAAACAACTATAAGGGAAAAAATCCTATGACCCGCACTCAGTGGCGAAGGTTTCAGAGGAAACAGAAGTTGACAGCAAAGGATGCTGAGGCTGGGGGCAAGGTTGTTGCAAACCAGAAAGCTGAGAAAGTTGAAGTGGCCAAAAGGCCAGCGAAAGAGAGGCTTTCCATAGTATTGGAGGAGCCAACAGCTGAAAATGCCCAAGAAGTGGCAGAAGGTGAAGATGACTTGGAGGATGATGATCTCCTAGATGAGGGATCTGATTTCGATGTTATGGTTAATGTGGTGTCCATCTTGCCGTTGGAGTATGATGTGCCTACAGAAGTCAACGAGTTGGAAGAGGACTTCGAGGCCCTTGATTTGGCTGATCACAAGCCAATGTGTTACTATGTTATGCAGAATGGTTGTGTCGAAGAACAAAAAGCTGTCTTCGAGAAGCCAGACTTGGGAATACAGAACCACTTGAAGGCTTTGTTTATTAGAGCAAAAGTCAATAACGTGGGAATCAATAAAGTTTTAGTTGATGGTGGAGCTGTGGTGAATATCATGCCCCATTTCATGCTGAAGAAATTAGGTCTTTATGATACAGACCTTCATTCCCACAATGTGGTATTGGCCAACTATGAAGGAAAAACTGGTCATTCTCTGGGGGCAGTGCAATTAGAAGTGTGTGTTGGTAGCACTGTTCGAAAGACCTTGTTTATGGTCATAGCCGCCAAACCCAATTACAATCTGCTATTGGGCAGAGAATGGATTCATGGTGTTGGGGCTGTCCCCTCAACCATGCATCAGAGATTAATCATCTGGAGAGAAGATGGTTTGGTCGAAAATGTGGAGGCAGATCAAAGTGCATATGTTTCAGAGACAGGCACTGTGACTTTGCAGAATTTCGATAAAAACCTGGCTTCAATTACTCCTTGTGGTGAGCAAGATGCTGCCTTCGATCCAAATGAAGTGGTGTCAAAAAACGTATACCACTCAGTTAAACTGCATCCAACCCATGGTTTTTGTTGGGAAAGGGAAGACATAGAGAAGCCCTTGTCTGAAGATGCATACCCACCAGTTTCTGGATGGGTCAATTATAATGAACATGATGATTAAGTCCCCAGCATGGGATCGAATTACGGCTTACGCAGCCGAGAATAGAATCAAAATGGCTCTCGAGGCCATTAATTTTCAAGAAGATATGGCTGTCGAAGCCAATGGTGACTTAAAAGATGAACTGGCCTTGGAGGCTAGTGAGGTAAATGATGGGAAAAAGCAAAGGTTAGATTGTATCTACGATGATGAACCTTTGGGTTTTGAAAAAGATCCACATAGTTCGATTCAAAGAATGCAAGCCCAAGATCCTTTGCAAGAAGTTGATATTGGAGATGGCTCCGTTAAAAGGCCAACTTATATTAGTGCCAATATTGATCCAATCCTAAGGGAAAGAATGGTTGAGTTGCTTAAGAACTACAGAGATTGCTTTGCATGGGATTACAACGAAATGCCTGGGCTGAGCAGAAATTTGGTAGAACATAGGCTACCCCTTCGACCAGACAAGAAACCTGTGAAGCAGCTTCCATGGAGGTTTGCGCCAGAAATCATGACAAAGATCAAAGCAGAAATTGAAAGGTTGCTCAAGTGCAAGTTCATTCGAACAACCATGTATGTAGAATGGTTAGCCAATATTGTTCCTGTCATTAAGAAAAATGGGTCACTTAGGGTTTGTATAGATTTAGGGATTTGAATAATGCTACACCAAAAGATGAATATTCTATGCCTGTAGCAGAAATGTTAGTTGATTCAGCAGCAGGACATGAGTATTTAAGCATGTTAGATGGCTATTCAGGCTATAATCAAATTTTTATTGATGAGGATGATGTGTCAAAAACTGCATTTCGTTGCCCTGGTGCTTTAGGCACCTATGAGTGGGTAGTGATGCCTTTTGGTTTGAAAAATGCTGGAGCAACATACCAAAGAGCCATGAACTTGATTTTTCATGATTTTATCGAAATATTTATGCAAGTTTATATTGATGACATTGTTGTAAAATCCTCTTCCCAGGATGAACACATCGAGCATCTTAGAAAATCATTCGAAAGAATGAGAAAATGTGGATTAAAAATGAATCCACTAAAGTGTGCTTTTTGTGTACATGCAGGAGATTTCCTTGGCTTTGTTGTGCATAAAAAGGGCATAGAAATTAACCAAAACAAGACAAAGGCTATCATGGAGACGAAACCTCCAGGAACGAAGAAACAGCTTCAATCCTTGCTAGGAAAGATCAATTTCTTGAGAGGGTTTATATCAAACCTAAGTGGCAAAGCTCACCCATTTTCTCCATTGCTAAGGCTCAAGAAAGGTGATGTATTTGAATGGGGAACAGAACAACAAAAGGCATTTGATGATATTAAGGTGTATTTGTCGAAGCCTCCAACTTTAATGCCTCCTATTCGAAACAAAGCAATGAAGTTGTATATTGCAGCATCAGATTCAACTATTGGAAGCATGCTCGCACAAGAGGATGAAAATGGCATAGAAAAGGCTATTTACTATCTAAGTAGAATCTTAAATGATGCTGAAACTAGATATAGTTCAATTGAAAAACTTTGTCTATGTTTGTATTTCTCTTGTACCAAACTTAAGCAATATATCAAGCCAGTTAATGTTTATGTTTATTCTCATTTTGATATCATTAAGCATATGTTGTTGAAACCAATTTTGCATAGTCGAATTGGGAAGTGGGCTTTAGCTTTAACTGAATATTCATTAACTTATCAGCCTTTGAGGGCTGTCAAAGGCCAAATAGTGGTTGACTTCCTTGCTGATCATTCAGTGGTTGAAGTTTCGATAACATATGTAGAATCTGAGCCTTGGGTGTTATACTTTGATGGCTCGAAGCACAAATATGGTACAGGAATTGGAATCTTAATCATCTCTCCTTTAAGGATTCCAACAAAGTTTAAGTATAAGATTAGTGGAACTTGCTCCAATAATGAAGCTGAGTACGAGGCTTTAATTGCAGGCCTAAAGATTCTTTTAGACTTGGGGGCAAAACATGTTAAAATCAGAGGAGATTCTGAGTTAGTGATAAAGCAATTGACAAAGGAATACAAATGTATTCAAGAACATCTGATGAAATACTTTGTTATTGCCTTCTCTTTACTAAAACGGTTTGATTCATGTGATATTCAACATGTACCTCGAATCGAGAACCAGGAAGCAAATGATTTAGCTCAAATTGCTTCTGGCTATAAGGTAACAAGAGAGAAATTAGAAGAATTAGTTGAAATCAAAGAAAAACTAATCTCATGTGAAGCGATACCCCATCAGCTGGGGGCAAACGAACAAAGCGTCGAAATCGAGTCAGAAATAGTGGATACACACTTCGATGAGGTGATGACTGAAGTCTTTGTCATTGACAATTTGGCTGACAATGATTGGAGACAACCCATTGTTGAATACTTAGAAAATCCAATAGGTACAGCTGAAAGAAAGGTTAAATATAGAGCCTTAAGTTACACAATCATGGGAAATGAGTTATTTAAGAAAACACCGGAAGGGGTTTTATTAAAATGCCTCAATGAAAACGAAGCGTATGTAGCAATTTCGAATGCCCATAGTGGGGCTTGTGGTGCTCATCAAGCAGGCCACAAAATGAAATGGCTTTTGTTCTACAGGGGATATATTGGCCTTCCATGCTTAAGGATTGCATAGAATATGCAAAAGGGTGTCAAGAGTGTCAAAAACATGCAGGGATACAACATGTTCCAGCAAGTGAATTGCACTCGATTGTCAAACCTTGGCCTTTTAGAGGCTGGGCCTTAGATTTAATTGGTGAGATTAGGCCTGCTTCATCAAAGAACCAACGTTATATATTGGTGGGGATCGATTATTTCACCAAATGGATAGAAGCCATTGCTCTAACAAATGTAGATCAAGAAACGGTGATCAATTTTGTCCAAAACCATATTATTTATAGATTTGGGCTTCCTGAAACGATCACTACAGACCAAGGAACAGTGTTTGTTGGTCGCAAAATGCAAGATTTTGCTGAACAATCAGGTTTCAAACTAATAACTTCGACGCCGTATTATGCTCAAGCAAATGGACAAGTTGAAGCAGCTAACAAGGTCATAATTGGTTTAATTAAAAAACACGTTGCTCAAAAGCCAAAGAATTGGCATAAGACCTTGGACCAAGTCCTATGGGCATGCAGGAATTCTCCTAAGGAATCAACAGGTTCGACACCCTTTCGACTAACTTATGGTCATGACGCCGTGTTGCCTGTTGAGATAATGATGCAGTCAATTCGAGTGTAGAGGCAACTAGAATTACCTCCTGATCATTATTGGAATTTGATGTTAGATGAGTTAACAGATGTGGATGAGGAGAGGTTACAGGCGTTGGATGCTTTAATTCGACAAAAGGAAAGAATTGCTAAAGCGTACAATAAAAAGGTTAAGTCTAAAACCTTTGACTTAGGAGATTTAGTTTGGAAAGTTATTCTTCCCATGGATAGAAGAGATAGAGTCTTTTGAAAATGGTCACCTAATTGGGAAGGGCCATTTAAAATCTCTCAAGTGTTATCAAATGGGGCTTACGAGATTGAAGAATTAACTCCTGAGAAACGTTCAGTTAACATGAATGGCAAATATTTAAAGAAATACAAGCCAATGTTGCAAGAAGTACGTATAAGAAGTGAATAAACGCGAGTTTAAAAGATTGCAAAATGGTAAAAGAAAGTGCCAAGAAAAATAAATGTTTATTCATTAAAATCAACATTACAACCAATCATTCAAGAATTTTCAAGAAAGTACAAGAAATGGTTGAATGTTGAAGTGTAGCCACTTAGGGTTTACCCTGAACTTGAGCTCCTCCATCCTTTGAATCAGAACTGGAGAGTTCTGAAACCTGAGAGTCTTCTTCCTCAGAAGAAGGAGTCCCTGGGTATTCTTCGTCAGGCTCTAGGGTGCTGAGAAACTCAAGGTAATCTTCATCTTCATCACTTGAGCTGGAGCTTGAAGAGTCAGAAGATAGAATAATAGTTTCTATCTCCTTGTCTTTTGCCTGCCTAGGGCGAAGGATTCTAGTGCGTGGAGGTTTGAAAGCTGGAATCTTGATTCGTCCTCTTCCAAGAGGACGTTGGGTGCTTGAGTCTTGGGTGGAAGAAGATGGATTTTTCTTGTTATCCATTCTTTTTCAAAGAGGTTGTGATACGTTGATATGTGAAGGGTGGTGAGAAAAGAGTTGTAAGCGCAGTTATTTATAGAGGAGTTTAATGTGCGTTAATGCCTATGCAGTTACAACTAACCATGGTCAGTTTTTCATAGGGAAACGTTGTGTCAATAAGTGCCCAAGGTCATGTAATCAGCTATGTTGACTGCTTTGGAAACATGTTTGTTTTATTCCTTACAAAATGATATTAATTAGACTTGGAATAACAACCAAAAGGAGGAAAGCAAACACCGATATAAACATGCAGCGTTAAAAATTAAAATGTAGGCGTACATTAAAAGAGCATGCCCGAATTTGTTCGACAATACCCAGTGTTAAAAGATTCACAGTCGAAATATCAAAAAGTTAAAACTAGAAAATTACAAAGTCCTAAGGTTGTTGTTGTGACGGCGAAGGGGGTTTTCGATTGGCTGCTTGGAATTGATAATACTGGTTTCGAATAGAAACCAACTTACGCTGCAGCATCTCTTTATCACTGGTAAGGCGCTCAACTCGCCTCTGGACAGCTAAACCATCACTGTAATGTCGGATGCCCTCGTGTGCTAGCTCATCAAGCTTGGCCCTTTGTGCTTCGACAGCCACTGCAGCTAGTTTCTCCATCTTGGCCTCTTCTTGTCGAATCTTCTCCTGTAATGCTTCAATCTCAGATTGCCATTGAGCAATATTGTTCTCACAGGTTACGAGCTGTTCGAGAGCCTCAGTAGAAGCGGCCTTAATCCTTGTGACTTCTGCATTGCAACTGGAGGCCTGCTCGAAATGGTGTTGCTGTGTAGCAAGCAGAGATGTTAGAAGTTCGCTGGTTCTGGCCAAGAGTTGAGTTTGGCTAACAAATTGTTCTAAGAAGGTTTCAGCTTGAGTAACCAAGAGGAACATTGCTTCGTCAGTCATTGGATTCTGGAGTTTGTGGAAAAGGGCTTTAATATTGTAGTATATGGAAGAATCACGTTCAAGCAAGCCCAACATATCCCCATTGAGGATTTCTCGCCTAAACCTGATTTCATGCCCAAATTGTTCCTGCTCAAGCAAATCTTCTTTGCTGTCTGTGTTTTCAGCAGCGGAACTAGAGGTGCCATGGCTTGACAGAAGTTTGTTGAGTGCATCTGCTGGAGTTAAATCTTTCAACTCTCTAGCAAGTTCAGCTGGCAAGACAACAGTATGATGCGGCTTCGAAACAGAGGTCCCTTCTTCACCAAGCGAATCACCAATGTGGGAATTGCTGTCATCAGAGTCGAAAGTGTCAGCACTCGTCGAGCCAGAATCATGGTTTGGTCCACTTGGTTGGGGTCGGTTGGTAATAGAATGCTCACCATCAACTGATGGCCTTTGTTCAGTGGAAAGATTGGCAGCATGGTCAGCTTGAATGTTGGTTGGAGGATCATTGGCAGTCAATACTTGGGCTAGATTTGACAAAGGGTCTTGTTTGTTAGGCCTTGGTCATTTTGAATCTCCTCATTGTTAGGCTTGAGAGCATTATCCTCCATAACATGGTGGGGTGAGCCAGTAGCTTTAGGTGGTGATGGTGTCCTGTTGAGAATAATGGTTTCGACAGCCTGAGGGGATGGAGATTTCTCTAGCATAGCTTCAGGCTGCGCACCAGTTGGTCCTTCGACCACTCCTTCAGCTGCTTTGCTAGGAGAAGGTTTATCTTGAGAGACAACTTAGGGGGAATCTTGTGGCTGAAATAAATGAAGCCATATAAAATAAGTAACAAGTTCAAGAGCTGAAGAAATAACAAGAGATGAAAAATGGCTTACTTGGGCTTTATGGACAACAGTAATTTCAAGCACCGAGGGCGCTTCTGTTGCAGCAGCAAGAGTCTCGACAACAGTAGTTGAAGCAGGAGACTTTCTGTGTTTCTTCTTCTTCTTCTTCTTCTTCTTCTTTTCCGTTTGTTCTGGAGGAGGGTTCTCAGGAGATGCTAGAGTACTAGGTTGTGCCTCAACTTCAGAGGACTTGTGTTCAGGAGTAGCCACTTGACTAGACTGTTGCTCCTTTTTCTTCTTCTTTTTCTTTTTCTTCTTTTTCTTCTTCTTGTCTTTGATGGGTTCATCATTATGGGGAAGATCTTGGGTGGTGGCAGTGTTTGTTTTTTCAGGGATAGTCGCAAGGACAGGCGTATCCTACAATCCACATCTCAATAAGTTCGCATTCGAGACAAAAGAAAAGAAATCTTTGGTTAGGTAGTTACCTTATCTGGAGCACTCGAACAAGTGGCTGGAGTAGGTCTTTGTTTCTTCGAAGCAGAAGGAGCTTCAGCTGAATGTGACCTTTTGCGTGAAGTAATCTGAAAAGGGCATACCAAAGTCAATATGGAAATCCCACAAAAGTGTGAGAGTTCATAAAAGGTAAGTGCTTACCTTTAGCTCAACCTTTGGTGGTGGAAGAGGAGGCTTGTTGGAGCTGCTAGAACCTGCTTTCGATTTACTCCCTGCATAAAAAGAGGTGGATATAAGAGAAAAGGACACAGGTTAAATTCAAAGTAAAAAGGGTACCTCTGGTGTTCAACTTCGACTTGATCTTGTTCAAAATTGATGAGTCGAATCCATCAGAAATAGCAGTGAGCAAGGCAACCTTGTTAACTAGACGTCCCTCATAGTGAAGGGACCACCAGTTAAAGAATTCCCTAGTGCATGCATGGGAGGGAGCAAAATCGAATGGAGTAAGCTCATAGGAAGGCTGGTTGAAATGGTTTAGGAATGAATGGAACTGTGGCTCTGTCATGCCATATTTACCTAAGCAAATCTCCCTTTCTTCCAAGTATATGCTCTTGGGGAGTATTTGAGTTAAGCCAAATTGGCGAGACACCAGATTTGGGAAATAACCAACTAGCCCAAAGTCTCCAGAAGTCAAACCAATCCGACAGGACAAAACTGTGGGCATTAAGTAGGCACTCCAAACATTGTTGGTTACTGTCTCGAACTCTGGTGGAGAAGGAAATTCTTGAGTAAACCAAGGGGGACCAAGTGGCCTATCCACGAAAGGAGCAAAGCTAGGCTTGAATTTCTTCAGGCTGAGAAAAGCATTAAAGTATTGCTGGAAGGCCACATCATAATTAAGGCCTCTTTCCCTAGGGACCATCCTTGCCAGCCTTGTGCCTTCGATTTGGCGCGTTCGTGACTCCTCATAATATGGCTCAGGCAAGAAAAGATCAAGTTCTGCATGGAATGTGGCATTTAACCACAATTGCAGCAACCAAAAGGGGCCAGCACCTAAAAAGGTGGATCCATCGCCTGTTTTCTTAAGGTGCTCACAAGCATCCCTCATAGATTCATAAAGACAGCCAAGAATGAGTCGAGCAAAATTGAATTGCTGACATTCGTGTAGTTGAATGGCCATAGGGATAAACGTTTTGGCCACTTGGAGAGATTGAGTGCAGAAGACGTACTGAGACAGCCAGAGGGTTAAAAAAGCAATATGCTCTTCATCACTCACTTCATCATCAGTTTTTCGATTTTCAACAATGTATTTGGAATAAGACTTGTTTCGAAAATCAAATTTGATGGTGTCGGAAGCTTTAAAAGGGTCATAAGTGTCACCAAGAGGTGATAGGCCAGTAATGGCAGCAACATCTAGCAGTGTAGGAGTCATCATGCCACATTCGAAGTGGAAGGTGTTAGTGGAAGACTCAAAGAAATGTAAAGCAGCAATGATCATCTCTTGCTGGTATTTGAGGCCTGTCTTGGAAAGTTGAATAAGGTCATAAATACCACAAGCTTGCCAGATATCAGCCTTATCACGTTGGATCCTATCTAACCAGCCAAGGTATTGGTCATTCAAAGAAGGAGCTGATCGAAACACCCTGTTAGGCGCTTTGATGTAACTAAAGTTATAGGGTTCACTGATGAAAACCCTAGGAGCACAAGGTTTGTAAACGGGAAAAATAGACAGGGTTTTGGAGTTACGACTCTTATCACTTGGTTTGGGTCCCCCAAACGCATGCACGAGATTATCAATGGAATAAGGAAAGATTACCTGGCTTTCCCAAACCTTTTGTAAGTCCAGTCGCAACGACGGTTCTGGAACAACATCTTCGTCATAAGAAGAAAGCGCGGTGGTGGTCCATTTACCGGCGTAAGGAAGCGTTTTTCCAATGTTTGAACTTGACGCCATTGATGGAGATTTAAGAACTTTGTGAAAGAACGACGATTAGGGTTGAAATTGGGAATCACAGGTTGTTTGGGACAGTTTAGAGAAAATCTGAGGAAAGGAAAAGTTGATGATTTGGTGATGAACAGAGTTGTGGAAGTAGAAGACTTTTGGAAGCAAGAATCCAAGAAGAAATCTCAGAAGATGAAGAGGAAGATGAACAGTTGAAAAAGCGAAATTGGAAAAAGCGTAATGGAGAGAGAATCCACCTATTTATAGAGGCGCGTGATTTAAGGATTAAAATAATCCAAAAAAGGAAAATAACAACTTCTTCAACTTCCTATGTTGACAATTGTCTAAATCCCTTGATAAGTGGGAAAGAAACAACTTTTGGAGTCAATCCAAAATTTTGGATATCAGCCCAAACGATAGGAGAAATAATTGGAAATAAAAGATATCCATTAAGACTTTCAAAAATGCCACTTCCTCCTTCGACAAGTCGAAAATGGCATTTTTGGGGGGCAATTTGTTGGACATAAATTTGGTGCTTATTAATTAAAGATTAATTAGTAGGTCCATAATTTATTTGAAGGTTATATTAGTAAAATGGAACTTTCAAATATTGTGTCGAAGTTTGATCATGTCGAAACGGAGGAAGGTTTCGAAAGCTTAGAAGGATATGGTTGAGAAAAGCTTTGCAAAAGAAAACTTGTCGCAAGTACAAATGGAGTCGAAAGGCTAGTTGGGCTAGGCCCAAAAGAAATGGTAAAGGCCCAATAAACATTGGCGCGCGCTGACAGAGTGAAGATTGAAAGTGGAGAACGTGGGTCGATGTGGCAAACGAAGGACCGTCCAGATGATCGAGAGGCAGTTACCACTTTGCTTTAGTATTTATAGCAATTTTTCATTCAGAACAGGGGTCACAAAATTTTACATAAAACTTTCTCTGAAATTCTAAGTACTCAGCGTTCGAACGAAAGGAATATCTGAGAAGAAATGTATGTTTTGTGAACCATTTATTTGTAATTGTTTTACATTCAATGCAATTTACTTTCCAGCAATTCTCTTTAGTTTAATTTGAATACTTGCTTGAGAAACTGCTACTTCGAGGTGATTCGAACTAGTTTTCTCTTGTATTAATTGAAAACGTTTCAATTTCTAAGTGTTTGTTTCCTTGTTAAAACGAACATTCAAACCTTTTTCTAAGTAAACAAAACACAAAATTGTCCTGAGATTTACTAGTTGGTCTCGCGAGTTTAAATACTTAAACTAGCGGTTGTTTACCAAATTTTCACGTAAACAGACGGCCAGGATAAAGAAAGTGGCGACCGCCACTTGGTGCTAGCTGGTGAGCGCCAGGCCTGTTTCCATGTGGGCTGGCGTGTTTGTTTGTGGGCTGCACATGTGTGGCCCAATTGGCTGCACATGTGTGGCCTTTTTGTCCAGTTTTGCTCCTTTTTAGTCCATTTTTGCTCCTTTCTTCAATTCGTGCACTTTTTATCTGTTTATTTAAAATACGAGAACTTCGAAATCGAAATAAAAACATATAAAATATAATAGTAAATTAACTAAATAAATAGCATCTTTTTAAGTGTATCAAACTCCCCTAAACTTGAATCATTGCTTGTCCTCAAGCAATTTAGCTTGCATATAGAAAACATTTGAAATGCGAAGCAACTCACACACACAGACTTAGAGAAAAATAACATCACAAGTACTCATACGTGGTCAGAAATTCAAATCGGCTAAGACTAATTAGTTAGGTTCTTATACAATCAAGAAGGGTATTTCAACGACACACAAAGTTCTCCCTCTTATACATATCGAATTTGGATCATGCCGTTGTACTAAAATCTAAATCTTCTCCTTTGTTTCATCCTTTTTCATTCTAGACAGTCACATTAAGACCCTTTATCTATGTCACACACATGGTAAGAAAGCCAGTTAGCGTCTTTATTCATCTTTTTCAACTCGCAATTAGCTTGATGATGCAAAATTTTGTATGAGCAATCATATAAATATATCTTTTTCCAAGGTTTAACCGTATTACCACAGTATGACCTTATATTATTATTTATTTTCTTTAAGGTTTAACCGTATTACCACAGTATGACCTTAAGAATTTGCTTAGATGATTCGCTTATATTCATTGACAAACCTACTTAATGTGTGACTTTATAGATGGTGTCCGACTGGATAGATAAACTACTAAAGGATTCCACAAATTTAAATCAGGAGATTTTGGCACAATGGTTATTCAAATTGATATCTATACTAGGGAGACTTCTGGGTGTTGGAAAAATACCGATTTTGTTGTAAAATTCCCTAATTTCCTTAACTTAGCCTCTCGTCTTTTCTTAACCTATATACTTTCTAAGCGAGCTATTATCCTAAGTCTTTGGAAATTTTTTTAATTTGGCTCAAGAAAAGGAAAAATTTAGAAAACCAAAGAAGATACTATAAATTCAATTTTTTTATTATGCGAAAGGAAATAACTAAAAAAATTATAAGTAAATAAAGATAGTAGAATACTCCCCTAAACTTAAATCCAACAGTGTCCTCACTGTTGCGACTCAAGAGTAGCATTGGAGCGTAAAACCTGTGGTAGATCATGGAGGAGGCTGTTGATAATTTTGGAAATTGTTGAACCGAAGCCTTAAACCGCCTAGATCATTGTCGAGCTGTTGTTGACGGTGCTCTTCTGAGCTCTCCCATCTATGATAATAGCCCTGTATCTCGTGTTGGTTTTGAAGGATTTGGTTTTGCTGGGCTTGCATGAATGTCATTTGTTCCATCATCTCCTCTTGTTGTTGGTGCATGGCATAAAATAATCCATCGCGCTCTTGATTTAATTCATTTTGGGCGCGTATCTCATGGAGTACATCATCGATGGTGCTTCGCCTTGATGAGGAGGAACTACCTGCAAAAGTGTTAGAAAAATGTGTAGTGTGTGCAGGTGGAACAATGCTTGCGCCCCCACTAGCAGCAACATTTGGAGAAATGTGCGTGGGAGCTCTATTAGTCGTAGGATTATTAGTATAGCAAAGATTTCTCGGGTCACGTACATCCGTTAGCCATTGGTTAGGAAGGGTGATATTATTAAAAACACGATTTTGAATCATTAAGTCATATCTACCATCTTCTCTTAACCTTACTAGGTTCATACTCCTTACCATATCTTCATCGATTAACCGAGGTGGAGTATGTTCTAAATTTTCTAATCGAGGTCCTAGTCCTATGGCTTTAGCTATGGTCGTGATTAGGCCTCCAAAAATTATCGCTCCGCCCCGACTTGTATTAACTTGTGAAAGCATATGTGAAAATAAAAACGGGACGGTGTTAATTTTCATTTTTCTAATTGCAGCAAACATGTAAAACATTTCTTTGGAGTTGACTTTGCTAAAAGAGGCTCGGCCAAAGATGGTATGTGCCAATAAGTGGCGGAAATAGCGTAAGGCCGGATTATGGATGGATGAGGCCTTACTTCCTTCGTGACTATTAATTTGTTTACCGGTGATAGTCATCCAAAAGTGGCTAAAACTATTTTGCCACTCTTCATTATCATGGACTTCACATGTTACATTTGGTCCATGGGGGAAACGCAAAATGTCAGCCATATCATTCAAAGAAAATTCATACTCAGTATTAAACATTCTAAAATAAACAGCGCCATGCGAACTCCTAGTTTCACGAACAGTGTTAACAATTATAGAGCTTAGGAATTCTAGCGTTAGTTGAGTATAAACGGGATTTTGTTGAGATAGGAAATGTCGAAGGTTTAAATTATCAAGCAAGTAATATACGCTATCTAACAATCCTAATTTTCTTAAGAGAGAATTGTCGGCATACCTTGTAGCTTGTATTTCCCTTCTTTTCAAATCCTCGTAAATTTGAGATTGATTTGAACTTCTTCTAAAAACTAACTCATAAACCATTTTGTGATTTGGAAATAGATAGAGAATTTATGCTTTAGAAAGAATGTTGTAGAAATGGTGAGTTTAGTTTGTGTTGAAAGACATGTATTTATAACTTGAAAAAGAATCTCCTTATGAAACACAAGGTCCTACCAATTAATTTTCATTGATTGTTTTGAAAGGTGGAAAGGAAATTGTGTAAGGGAATCAAAATTTTGCATGCCATGAACTTCCAAAAACATTTCCCTTTGGAATCTATAGCATGGTCACGCCATGCTTCTTTTGAAGAGTGTGGGAAATTGAATTTTGTTTGCTTTGAAAAAGGCTTTTTGACCAAAGACTACTCTTTTGATTGAATGCACATTTGACCAAATAAATAAACATTTGTAAGTGCATATACTAATCGACTAATAGACGGTTACGAAAATAATTGAAAATCATTGAAAATAATTTCGTAATAATGATTAAAATAAATACTAATAAAATACTTAATAATGTATTGAAATGGAAAAGGAAATGTTTGAATGAAAATACGTAAATATGCTGAAATAAAATCACACATGAAAACAGGGAAATAATTAAAAGAAAAAGAAAGCAAAAATAAAAGAAAGTGATAAAAGTCATGGGTTGCCTCCCACGTAGCGCTTTTGTTTAACGTCGTTGGCTCGACTGTTCAGAAATGTAAGCACTAAGGGTGTTTTCTTGAATCTCCGATTAAACTCCTAATTAATTTTGGTTTTCATCGCCATTTGTCAACCCATCTCCCATACCCTTCACTCTTTATTTTCTTTTTCTTGTAGGGAAGTTCAGAGGTCTGATCGTGTGGTGGTGGTTTTGGATCAATTTTTATTATTAGTTTTTCGGGACTAGGTTTAATTTCTTCATTACCCACCTCAAAGTCTACTCTCCCTTTTTCAACACTAATAATTTCCCTATTGTCCTCTAAATTTCTCTTTTTATACGGGATTTCATACAAAGGGGCATTAGTGTTTATGTTTTTCAACTCTTCTACATCCCTTTTAGATTGGGATTCTATCTTGGCTTCCACAAGCCTTTGGGTGAAAGGGGTCGGTGGATTGTAAAGGGGAGGAAGAATGTAAGTTGAATCCTTCTCTACCTCTTTGACAACCTCCTCTTGAGGCGGTGTAGGTGGAATTTTCTCAATCTCTATATTTTTCTCGTTAGATTTCTCATTGATTTCATTATCACTCTCTTTAGGATTTTTATTTTGACTTTCATTAGTTGTTATGACGTCTACATGACTCTTAGTGAACGATCCTAGAGATGCTTGTGCAAGCAAAGAGATTTGAGTCTCTATTGCCTTGCTATCGGCCGCGAGGGACTCGACCTTAGTGTTCATCTTCATGAAAGCTTCATTTACTTCTTTATTTATGCGAGTTTGTGCTTCCGCATACTCTAGTCTAAAGAGTGTTTGAGTCTTAATGAAATCCTCCATTAATATTTCGAGATTGGATTTATGGTGATTTTGTGGTTCCTCATAATATTGGGAGTGGTGGTCGTAGAGGAAATACGGGTATTCCATTTAAAATTTAAAATAAAAATGCCTTAGTCTCTACGGTGCAACATTGGAGTTACGATATCGACTAAATTGTTCCCCGGCAACGGCGCCAAAAACTTGATCGTGTGACGTGACTGCAAGTATACAGTCGTGTCGTGTAGTTTTAAAAAGCTATCGAACCCAAAGGACCAATAATCGACCTACCTTTATCTAATGTTACTTTGTAAATCTAAGGCTTAATGATTTAATTAAAGGGAATTTAAATTATAAAATATATTTTTTTTTATGATTTTTTTATATTAATTTGGAATAAGTATTACTAGGATGTGCTTTTAGTTGCTTCAGAGGGTTCAATGCTTAATTCGTGCTAGACAAACTGTTAAATCTTCGAAACTATATTGTTTTAAAAACACTAATCTCAGCTCTCGCAAATCTTGACTAGTATTATAAATTATAAAGGTGGTGCTTAACTCTCGTCCTCGCACCCGCTAATAAAATACTCTTTGAAAAGCAATATAATTTAATTAACTCTAATCCCAACTCTCGTTGCGAATCAGAGTTAATGTTCAGTTTTTACTATCTAGTAGAAATCTCACGCTCTCGCTCTATTGATTTTTACTTTAGTTAATTAGCTCTCGCGGACTTTAGAACTAACGGTCAATTTTAACTATCTGGCCCTAAACCTCAACTCTCGTCAATGTTGGTTTATTGCCTTTAAAACAATCCTCACTCTCATGACAAATCGTTTGAAAACGTATTTATTTAAAACTGGTGGTTGAAAACTATTAAGCACGAATTAACTACCGAACCCCTATTAGCTACTAACTACACATCCTAGCAATATTAATTTAGCTAGACATAATTAAAACTAAAGACATAAAAATAAAATAAGCAAATAAATAAAAAGACATAATAAAAATAAAAACGAATATTAAAAGCATAAAATAAAAGCAATAAAATAAAGACAAGAAATAAATAAGACCATAAAATAAAATAAGAACCTGAAATAAAAAGGCCGAAAGTACGGACGCCGGGAAATAAAAAAAAACTTATTAAATTCTCAACGGAGAATAAAATAATACTAAACTCTCAACTTTAGAGAAGAGAACCTTGTGGTACTAAGCCTAGTTCTCAATTCTCCAAGTCAAGTGTTATCTTTTTGAGTGAAGAGAACTAGCCTATTTATACTAAAATACAAGAGAGGAAAAGCAAAAACTGGCAGATGTGGGACTTAGAATGTGTGGCGAGAGCCATACGATTGAATTTATTTGGACGGCCAGGATAAAGAAAGTGGCGACCGCCACTTGGTGCTAGCTGGTGAGCGCCAGGCCTGTTTCCATGTGGGCTGGCGCTGCACATGTGTGGCCCAATTGGCCACACATGTGTGGCCTTTTTGTCCAGTTTTGCTCCTTTTTAGTCCATTTTTGCTCATTTCTTCAATTCGTGCACTTTTTATCTGTTTATTTAAAATACGAGAAATAAGTAACTATTTATATAATAAAACTTCGAAATCGAAATAAAAACATATAAAATATAATAGTAAATTAACTAAATAAATAGCATATTTTTAGGTGTATCAATTATGAGTTTCAATAATACACCCCTGACTTTCAATTTGGAGATCACGCAAGGGCTTAATACACCCCTGACTTACTAGGTACCTGTCAATAATGGAGAACAATTCTGTTAGGATATATAGAATAAAAGATATCTTGCAAGAAAAATAAATAAATTATAACACCACAATAACCCTCCTGGGGAATTTTAAAAATGTGTCTCCCCATACTTGATTTGTTGAGATCCACCAGATGTAGCATTTGAGATGGCCCAAGCAGCCTCTTTTCTTAATATCAAATTCAGCATTTTGAAGCAGGTTCACAAAATGACCAAATATATTGGCCTCAATCAAAGCCTGTTAATTATTAGCAAATTAGGATAAAGGAGTTGAGGAAACGTTCACTACAGTTATAACGCTGTGAACAATATCAAATTATTATCATACAATTCTACTGTACCTGAATCTGTTGTTTATTCCCAGTTGTAATGTTTGGTATGGTCCAACAAGCTTCCTTCTTTGATGCTTTTTTTTTTTATAATTTTTGGTCAGCAGATTAAATAGGCAAGGAAGAGACTGATGACTGATGATAACCTATGGGGCAGATCACTCATACTTTGCAATTTCATGATAGAAATTCATGAAAGATTTCACTTAAAGAGAATAAAGAAGAAAAAATAGAACAGTGTTGTTCATCAGATCAGGAGACCAACTCTACTTCCGTATGTTGCATAGTACTCCAATGTAACACTCTAAAGTCTAATCTATAGGGCGAGTAAGCAACTGAACATACTCTTCATTTTGGTTGTTACAGCATGTAAATTTAAACAATTACTACCACTCAAGTTACGGGTAGAAATGTAACGGGTAGAAAAAAATTGCAAGGACTCGGTTATTTGATTCATAGAGAATAAGCAATTTATGTTTTTATACCTGATCAAAAGGAGGCGGTGGCTTTCCCCTGCAGAAGTTTGAAAGCATCCAGGTAGCATTTCTCATCATAGAAAGCTTGGCAAGTTCATTCAATTGTGCCAAAAGAGGAACCAAGGCTCCATGACCGAGAACAAGATCACGGCATCTGGGAGAATCCCCAGCAACATTTCCTAAAGCCCACACTACCTGAATACCAAAAACCACAGGAGAAGTGTTTAGTTTCCAAGAAAAAGATACCATGGTATGGTACAACTAAAAGGTTTTTCTTTCATTCTTCTGATATCTGTTACACAATAATAAATGAAACCACTCGGCAGAAACGTAATGCATCTACAAAAATTATAAACACACGCGCCAAAATCCAAAATTCTGGCAAAAAACAAGTTTCGTGGTTTTTCAAGGAAAAGTTATTTAGTTTAGAGCTATTCCTTTAATTTCATTTTAATAACACCCAAAAAATATTAGGACCCCAACCTATTTAAAAATTACTAATAATCTCAGTTTCTGCATATTAAAGGTAAATGAAGGTATGTTAAGATATGTTGAATATACTGGTGTTCACGAACATCATCACTAGAAGAAGCAAGGAGCTTCACAAAAATTGTGACAGCCCCATGGTCAGACGTTCCAGAAGCGATATTTGTCAAAGCCCAAACTGCCTCAAACTACACCACAAAATACATGATATTTTAATTATTAGTAATTAATAATTAATTGCTAATTACTAACTAAATACACATATAAAACCCTGCTATACAAACAAACCTGCAACTGTGGAAAATCTTCCCTCAACAGAAACTCAACAAAACGAGAAACTACACCAGTCTGTATAACCTCCTCAGTCGGTGGAGTACGTATGTTTATCAATAAAATGTTTAATAAAACCTCCTCAACTACACCAATCTATATAACCTCCTCAATCGGTGGAGTACGGGTATGGGTGCGGGTACAGGTACCTTAGTACCCACCCTGCCCCATACCCACATAATATATATTTATTTTATATATATTATATATTATTATTATTATTATTATTATTATTATTATTATTATTATTATATAATAACATATGTTTATCAATTTTAAAAAATACAACACTATTAAACTATTACACATTTTTAATAAAATGTTTATCTATAACCTAATACAAACACAATGTAATATGTTAAAAAGAAATGAACTTTAACACGATGTTAATCAAATTTTTGTTTATAATTTTCATGAGTCGACATTAAAAGCTTTTTAGAAAATTAATTATATTAAAACGATATGATATTTTATAATCGATCGATTTATTTTTAGTAAAAATGCGGGTAACGGGTACGGGTACTTTGGTACCCATAGAGAAGAAAGCAGGCAAAAACTACACACTCACCTAGCCCTTTGTATCAAAAGCTTGCCACTAGAGACCGTCAAAATTAATGCGTTTAATTCCCGTTGCAGCTCTCTATGTCAACCACTGCATATTGTAGAAGAAAGGCAAAGTTAATTCATTTAATTTCATATAGCTTTTCAGAGAGTCTGAGAGAACAATGAAGGGTAAACAACACGACTTTGATAAAGAAACCCTGTTGGACAGAATGAATACCAAAAAAAGGACTCAGGAAGTAATTCCAAAAAGAATCATCAAGTCGGTCACACGCAACGAATCTTGTCGATCTTGTCGAATACCTTATGAGAGGGAATCATCAAGTCAGTTCATGCAATGAAGGAGATGTGGTGGCAAGAGCAAGAACAAAGTCAAAATCATTGTGATAAATAAACTACACAAAATCATTCATAAATTAGAATCTACTCGTGAAATTGAAGCTACACTCATTGCTCTTAGAAATTGTGTTCTAAAGCCTGAAAATCAAGTCATGGTAAAAGTGAAGTTAGATAAATTCTGTAATATCTTGCAGTTAGGACTTAGGATTTGACAACCTATGAAGGAAAAAATCCAGAACAAAAAATTCACCTTGCATTAGATCAAGTTGATTAGAAGAGCAGTTGTTTATATCTGGCTTGCAGCTATGCCAGATTGCCAGTGCCCTTGAGGATCAACAACACCTGGTGCCAAAATGTTCTTGATAGGAACGTGGTTGATGAAATGGGCCTTGACTATGGGCCAAAGCCAAAAATGTGGAGAGTATATTCTAGAAGGAAAGGGGAAAGAATGATGAGGTGGCAGTGTGTTGCATGAATTGCATGACCTCTATTAGCTATATAAGAAGTAGTAAAGAGTAAGAATAAGTTAGCTAAGAATTATCTTATTTTCTTGGCAGGGTCACTTATGTGATTTGGGAGCACTCTCCGTGCTTTGTGGGCTAGTAGCAATTTTGCTGTTAGTTTGTTATTCTCTTTCCATTCAGTTTTCTTATTGTAACTCATATTCCATCGCTATTCCAGTAATACAATATCTCCATTCATTCTCACAATTTCATCATTTCTTTATCTAATTCACAAAATTATATTCACATACCTATCAAATTGGTCCGACCTGCCGGATCAGCTACCACTTTGATTGTCGTTAGTAGATGCCAACGAGAGCCACAAAACCTAAGATGGAAGATCGCGTTGAAAAATTGGAAGTCACTGTTGGAGCTTTGGAAGAAACAGTGGGTGGAATGAACGAGACGATGAACTTGTTGATGCTACAAATGCAACAACAAAGTAAGATGATGGCTGAGGTGACGAAAAAACTGGGAATTCCACAACCAACTTCGTCAAGGGAGGATTCAGTTGAGGAGGTTCCACTTCCACCTCCGGCGAGAGCAGAATCGGTCGAAGCGTCGTCTCAGAATGAATCACGCTTAGCGGGTAAAAAGGTGAAGTTACCAGTCTTTGAGGGTGACGATCCAGTCGCGTGGATCACGCGAGCCAAGATCTATTTCGACGTACAGAACACACCAGATGCGTTGAGGGTGAAGCTTTCACGTCTAAGTGTGGATGGTCCTACGATCCATTGGTTCAATTTGTTGCTAGAAACAGAGGACGATTTGTCCTGGGAAAAATTGAAGAAATCCTTGATCGCTCGTTATGGTGGTCGAAGATTGGAAAACCCATTTGAAGAACTATCAACACTGCGTCAAACTGGGAGCGTTGAAGAGTTCGTTGAAGCTAAGGCGAGAGCTACGTCTTCCATTAACTTTTAGTTAATACCTGATGTTTCTTAATTGATGTTGAATTTTTCGTTTGAGGTCAGGTCCACTTTGGCCTTTCCAAAACTTAGCTTCATCAAATGGAACAGGACATGCAACTTGAAGCTTGGGGTTGTAAAGAAGCTGTTTTATCAAGGATTCTGTTTTAAGGTCCGCATTAGGATTACCTGTATTGTACTCAGCCGCCTCGAGATAATCTGCAGCCTAAACATATATTTCATCATGAATACTTCTTAACTGAAAGTTCTAAAAGAAGAAAAGTATATATCAAGATCAATCAATTAAAATCAGGGCAAATTATACTCACTTTGGTTACAGCTCGCAGGACAAAGAGAAAAAGTGAAATACAAATTTCTGACACGATCGGGGTATTTTTGGACTCGATCATACAACAAAGTCAGATTTTGTCCCCACCGGAATAATAAAAAGGAAGGAAAGAAGTTAGCATCTTCTTAATTTATGCTTTGCATTAGATTAACAATTTATATGTTGCCAACTTATTTTTGTGCATATAAAAAAAAAATATAACAGAAGAGTACCTACAAGCTTAAATATGCTATACTGTATTGATATCATTATCATGAAAGCAATGAAAATGTTTCTTTTGAAATAGAAAATTTAAGGCCCCATTGACTTTATGATAACATTTTCTACCCAAATTTTAGAAAATGCTTTCACTTTTCGCATAGTAAATAGGGTCTCAGCTACTTCAGAGAAGAGCCGAGAAAAGTTGAACTAAAGCTTACAAGGGGGTGAAAAGGCAAAACAGTGATGCACTTACGAAAACCACTGGGGACCATATGCTAACAATTGTGAAAGCATTGTGATTATCTGCAAAAATAAAGGCACTTAATAAGCCAATAGCATCAACAGGAAACAAAAAGACATAGCCATAAACTTAAACAAACCACTGCTTACTTTTAGAGACAAAAAACTAAATTTTTCTCTTTTATTATGTCCCTCGTTGGTTTCACAAGTGGCTTGATCTGCAAACCTCAAAAATAAAACATTCAAGTGTACAAGCATATAAGCATGCGTACAGTAGGTACAAGCAACACTATCCACTCACCCACATATGAAATTGTTCTTGACTTATATGCCTATATGTTCTTGTGTGCCTATATGTGTGGTCCAAGACTAAGAACCTCTCACAAGGTCTTGGCATTAAATTTTCCATCATTGAAGGCAATAATTGCTAGACCCTGAAAAGTTGGAATGACGTGAAAAAACATTATGATGCCAAATCAGATATTGCAACAACCGTGAAACTAAATTCTGATTAAAATTATATAAAATCATAAAACAATTTATGGTCAATAACAGCAGATGAGAACAGCAGCGTTTGAGTCTTTGAGGAAATATATTATGACTAGTTAGGACTAAAAGCATGTACAAACCTGGAACATCATGAAAAGAAATATCCACAATCATAATAAGATTGCTCTAGTTCAGTATATGTCAACCAAAAATTCGCCATCTATGAAATGTTTAAACTATTTTGGAATACTAAATAAAAATTAGGAGAAAGTACTTACAAGAAATCGTTGTCTCCGGAGCTTTAAATGTGACTAGGGACACAAAACAAAAACAAAAAAATTAATTATGTTGAATAGATAAATGTACTTCAACTTAAAAGTTAATATGCAATTTCAGTGTTATCTTCTGCATAAAAAAGAATAACCACGATTATAAAGTTGAGAAAAGGCGGTGAAAGTTTACCTCAACTATAGATGATAACCTTGATGAAAGCATGGGGTTAAAATAGTTGGGCCAGATTTCTGTCAACGATTTATTCAGCCATTCACATTGCTCCAATGGTGTGATGGGCTATATGAATAGGAAATTTTAGTCAACTTCATATATAAAGCACATTGGCAATGTCAAAGAAAGAATATGTCGAGAAGATACCGAGTTATTCAATATGATTCACTTCCATTTCTTATCCAATCTAATTAGAGAGATGTAAAGATTCATACAATTTTTCAATCTATAGACCGATTGAAGATTACTGAGGCCGGAAAACATGAAATTAACAAATAACCTTGATGCACTTCATTATTCACATCTCTATCGAGATCTAAGAAAGAAACCAAAGTAGCCATTGCACTAACCTTGACAGATGCATGTCATCTTTAATCTTCACAAGGATAGATGATTGATGATCCGAAAGCACAGTACCTGCAACCTTGAGCTATGCGGCATAGCAAACCTATATAATCTGCTGCATAAACAAGAAAAATCGTGCATAAGTATCAATATCTCACTCTTAGGTTGTGCCTTAGAGTGATATATATATCAACTCGCATATCATTTAGTGATATATATATATATATATATATATATATATATATATATATATATATATATATTGATAGTTATGACATATTTTATAAAAGGAAACGTGGGCAGAAGGATACAGCTAATCATTCCCTTATAGGAATGTTTCCTTATTCAGCGAGGGAAGAGAAAGTAAATCTAGATCTGATTGATTAAATAGGAGAGTGTTTCCCTGCCATTGTTTTTTATGCATGATTTGAGTGGTGAATTTTACCCTAGGAGAGCTAAGGCCTCTCGAAGTGCCTCATTTATCATTTACAGCTTATTTCCTTACATTTTAGTCTTCTGTTTGTATTGTGAGCTAGATCCTACATGAACTCTAGCTATTTCCAGCAATAAGAATTTCTATTCACTACTATATTTTACTGTTTTATTTTATTGATCAATGTTTAATCGAGATCGAGTCCTATCAATTGGTATCCAGAGCCTTGGTTACAATCCAAAATCCAATCACCGAATAGAGAAACGTGTTGATGCGTTAGAACAAAGGATGAGCAAAGCTGAAGTTGCAGTTGAGCAGCTTCGTCAGTTGGTTTTGGAACAACAATCACGACCGCCACCAGTCACGGTGGAGCAGATTCGCGAGCTCATCCTAGAACAACGGGATCGTTGTAACCGTCGTCGGGGGCGACCACGGGAAAGAGATCACCACTATGACGAAGAAGAGGAATGGACCGATAATAGCACGTGGTCGTGGGACTCACAATCTCAACCACAGCAAACTGACGGTGGTAATGATCAGAGTTTCTGTGACGTTGAAGAAGGAATTCATCTCAACAAATTAGAGTTTCAACCAGAAACAGAATTGAAGGTTTGTGAAACTGCGGTGAAGGTTGTAACAGAGAAGATGAGGGTGCTATGTACGACGGAGGAGAACGATTGTGCACCTACACCAACTTTGCAGTCTCGAACACCACCGCTGAACGTCGTTCGATCTACAACGACACTAGTACGGCAAGTTGCGCCGCCCAAACCTCTAGTGGCCAAAAACTTCCAAATCATTGAAGCACCGGTAGCGCACACACAGCTACTAGAGCCAGACCCGTCGGATTCCAACCAATCAGTGATGGTCCTTCCACAACGAGTTCCACTACCTAAACCTCCCGATCCGGAAAATTATGTTCAGGGGAATGGGTCGTTGGCCAAGCTACCACCATCATCGCAGTCACTGACCACCGATTCAGGAGCAGAGATAAGTCCACCACCACAGGCAACACCGGCGAAGATGACCTCTAGATCGACCGAGCAGATCGATCTCACTTCAGTTGAGAAAAATCTGGAAAGACGAAGGGAAAAAAGGTAATTTCTATATTGGGAGGAATTTTAGAAAAACTGGGGGCAAAATGCGGAATCTGTGAATTTGGTACATCTTTTAATCTAATGAACCAGACCCATGTTAATGAGGTTTTGCTTTTTGAGATATTCACCAATTGGGCAGGAGCAAAAATAATAGAGTTGGCCCAATTCAAAACTAACAACTTGTGGGTTCAGAAAAAGGGAAATTCACATATCCCAATTCAAGGGACAGAAGAAAGGTTACTTTACCTTCCTTGTGGTCTTGGTTCACTACTAATAGTGATTAGAGATGTCAAAGTGTTAGATGTGTTAAGGATGTCTACATATGTCATTTCCCAGTGGCAATATAAAGATGTCAAGGCATTAGAGGTGCTACAGATGTTGACATATGCAATAGCCAAGTGGGCATTTACATGTGAGTATGCATGGCATGCAGGGAAGAAAATAGGTGTTCATATTTTCATTCCAAATCATTATGTTGGCACATTGAAGGATATCAATGTTACCAAGGAGCTAAGCAGACCTGTCGTTGTATCTATGGGAGTGGGGAATTCTAATCTAATTAGGATTGATTGTTGGCTCAAACAACACAATAACAAAGTTATACTATCTACTTGTGATGCAATTCAGTCGGGAGCTATTAAACAATTATGGGCACTTGCAATTATATTTCAAACATATGTATTAAAGAAAGGTCATGCCAAAGATCTTGTTGGTGTGGCAAAGGAAGCATGTCAACAGGCCTCTCATAATGGGTTAGATGTGGTTCTAGTTGATATAGCAGAACGTAGACATGATTATGAATATTTTATCTGTGATAACATGCTTGAGTTCAATTCAAGTCTTAAAGACATGGATAAAATTGGGGGTCAACCAATGTTGGTGAAAAAGCTCTTAAATCCAACTATGGACAGCAAGAACAGAGAAAATGGCATAGCACCAGCAGCAATTGTTTTTCATTTAACCATTTTCTCAATAAAGGATGCAGTCTGTGATTTTATCATGCTTCTTGATTTTGTAGAAGAGACGCCACTGGATATACTGATTACTGACAAGTATAGTGGGCCATCAGATGTCAAAAAGTTGAGGCTGAAAATGATGACCGCAGTTGCAAATGAAAGTAACACAGGTGAGATGGTGACAGAGCAGCGTGAATATGATGCCAATGCAGACATTCCAATTGCGAGGAAATCAATTTGGGTGGTTGTGAAGATGGTATTGCAACAGTATGATGTCAAGGTTGTTGTTGTTCCACTTATTCAATTTCTTGAGATGGAAAGGGGCTATTTTATCTCTAAAGCTTTGATGTTTGCAACTATGATATTAAATTCATTAGTGAGGATAATACCATGGGACCCCGGAAAATTCAATGTGTTTAAGGCTAAAGTTGATTGTGAATGTTGTTGGAGAAAATCTTATTCAATCTATGGTTTGCTTAATTGGGTCTATGGCAAACATAATCATTTCCAACCTTTACCAACTAGTTTGAATGAAGAGTGGCAGCTGAAACCAGAACCTGAAGAAGCATTAGATACCAGAAGGAATGCAAGTGGGGAGGTTGAAGTGTTAGTCACGCGGAAAGGACTTCTAGGTGTTGAGAACTCTTGGGAACTAGCTGACAAGATGAGAAAAGAGTTTCCCAGATTCCTCCTTGAGGTCAAGGAGAATTTTGAAGGGGGAGGTATTGATAGTTATGACAGATTTTATAAAAGGAAACGTGGGCAGAAGGATACAGCTAATCATTCCCTTATAGGAATGTTTCCTTATTCAGCGAGGGAAGAGAAAGTAAATCTAGATCTGATTGATTAAATAGGAGAGTGTTTCCCTGCCATTGTTTTTTATGCATGATTTGAGTGGTGAATTTTACCCTAGGAGAGCTAAGGCCTCTCGAAGTGCCTCATTTATCATTTACAGCTTATTTCCTTACATTTTAGTCTTCTGTTTGTATTGTGAGCTAGATCCTACATGAACTCTAGCTATTTCCAGCAATAAGAATTTCTATTCACTACTATATTCTACTGTTTTATTTTATTGATCAATGTTTAATCGTAATCGAGATCGAGTCCTATCATATATATATATATATATATAAATGACTAGAGGTTAAGAAAATCAATGACAAAGGATATTGAATAAAAACGATTAATGGAAAGTACTGGTAATATAACTAATGTAATGAATTAATAAAATAAATACCTCATCATGATTTCTGGTCCAGTAACAGAAAGTGCTAGAAAAATTGTTCCTTGCCAAGCAAAGCTGGAGAGAAGGGTCAAACTTGGTTTGTGTAGCTTCCCGATCTTTCAGCTGTTTCCATACTGGTAAGATCTTTTATGATATTGATAAAAATGCCAACCCCAACAAAAAAAAAATATATTGACAATTTTTTTCTGCATTTAAGAAAAAATATAACAGAAGAATACCTACATGCTTAAATATGCTATACTGTATAGATATCATTAGCATAAAAGCAATGAAAATTTTTCTTTTGAAACAGAAAATTTAAGGCCCCGTTGACTTTATGAAAACATTTTCTATTTGCATTTTTAAAATTAAGGTTGTCAGAACCGGACCGGTCATCGAACCGGCGAGCTCACCGGTTCAAGGTTCAATTGGTCGGACCGGGTTCAATCGGGGTCGAACCGTTTTTAATTAAATATATATTTTAATTAATATATAAATAAAAATATATGAATAATTGTTCAATATTTCATAATTTCACACATTAAAAAGATAAAATATCACAAGTCAAAATAAAATAAAATTTATAATTCAAACCAAATGAAGAATAGATGAAAAACAAAAATCTTTCCTATTCCTACGACGTCGTTGTTTTGTTTCATTTTTTTTTTTTAAAAAAAAAAGTTAAAACGACGTCGTTTGCCCTATTTTTTTTAAAAAAAATAAAAAATCTGCAAAACCGCTTGAACCGCTCGGTCGGTTCACCGGTTCGACCCGGTTCGACCCCGGTTCAAGCGGTTTTTTGCCGGTCGGTTTCATATCCGGTTTTTGCTCAAAACCGAACCGTTTTCATGACCGGTTCACGGTCCGACCGGTCCGACCGGCCGGTCCGGTCCGGTTTTGATAACCTTGTTTAAAATATGTGTGCATTTTAACTTTCTAATAAGATGTGGGACTCTTGAAGTGAACCATTGTCATGGAAAGAAGATAAAATGTTACGTAGGGATGATTTGTTTTTTGGAAATAATGAATTCTTTTTGGCATTTTCATTGTTCCAAAAAGTGCACACCATTTGTTTACTTCAAGAGTAATCTTCGGTCTAAAAAAAAAAAAGAAAAGAGATTCTTATCTCCATGTTAGCAAATTAAAGTGAACACGAATTTTAGAAAATGCTTTCACTTTTCACATAGTAAATAGGGTCTTAGCTACTTCAGAGAAGAGGAATAAAAGATTTACCATATTTGTAGCTTCGTCAACTAGGTAATCAGCAGCTATATGAACTTATATGGTCTTGACCCTTCACAGGTTGCTCAAAAGCACGGCAGGAACAAAAGCTCTGGAGAAAAGCAAGCAGGATAAAGTTCCATCTAAAATAAAACAATGGTTTTTCCCAAAAAATAAATAAATAAATAAATAAACCAACTGTACACCAACTAAAGAAATTTTAAAACCATTGCCGTTTACATCAAAATTTTAAATAATACAGTCAACACATGGAATAATGAATGGATTTCTAAATGTAGGTCTCATTAATAAAGAGGTTTCTTGGATATACAAACCTAAGATCCGGTAAACATTCATTAAAAGCCCTTGTGTCTTCATCATCCCATATGGGTTCAACAACAGAATCTTACCCGGCAGCAGAAGAAACAGCCTCCTCACCACTAGTTACCCTTGTTGTGTGGCCATCCTCCAGAATTACAGGAGGCTGCATATCAAGTGCTTCAGCTAATCTGTAACAAGACAACCATAATACAGCACAGAAGAATTAAATGGAATAATTAGAGACATCAAAGCAACATATTCCACTTATAAAATCGTCGGCATGAATGAAACTTCAAAATTTTATAACATGTAAAACAAAAGTATCTTGCAGAGACATTACAAATTATCTATTTTTATCAATTTTGGGGGAACCTCGATGAGAGAGATAAAGTCCACCTTAGTCTTAACTCAGTATATATGAAAGAAAATGTACTTATGTTTCCAACCAACTGAATGGCCAAAATATATACAAATAACGCACTGAAAGGCCAAAATATGCATGGGCAACCATACATGTAAACCTTAAATTGGGTTCATAGTACTTTTTGCAAAAACATATGTAAATAATAGATATACAAAACGAAGTAGCCATTTGACATGTAAACATGAAAAGTCAACTATACGAAAGCAACTTACGATGAGACATTGTGGTACAAATGATCATAGGATTTACGAAGTTTTTCATATGTAGCGAGCTTTTCATCGCTAAGCTCGCCTTTTGCATTCAAAATCTTAGAATTCTCATGCTCCATTAATCGAAGTGACGGTCAAGAAATTAAAGACATCAATGATTACAAGGACAAACAAAACCATTTGCACATATTTGATGGAAAAATGTAGCTAGAAAAGAGAAGGTGAAGACAAACAATAATAAAGAATGTTTACAAATAAAGAAATGCTTACAGAATGCTCGGACTGTAGTCAGATTTTACATAAGCCTGAAGACTAAAATAGTGCACATTTCTAGACTCATTATCCAGCCTAGCAATAACCAATCGGCTTTCTCAAATTTGGTTTTTGTTAAGAACATATGAAATGACTATCTATTTTGAAATTTAAAATAAAGGAACTAAAAACTACAGTGCTAATTAGATTAAGAAGAATTAAAACTCACTTCTTAGTAGGCTGGGTAGAGTTTTCCACTAGAAGATCTCTTATCTTCTCATTGTAAACCTCCAACATACTAACATGTAAGTCATACTTCATTACACCCTTTCTCTCTTCGGATATCCTAAACAATTCTTCAAGTGTTCGGTAATTAACTCCCCTCTCTTCTGGTGTTCCCTCCATTGTAAATGTTTTACTAGTTCCAGTTTGCCCATAAGCAAATATACAGACATTAAAACCATCCTTTACTGATGTAGCAATAGGTTTAGATTGAGAAAAAACAGCCTCTGCATCATTATCAAATAACACACATTTGACCAGCTTCGAGAATGAAAATGAAATATTTAATGCAACGATATCAAAAGTTGCAACTCCTAATATACCTTACCTTGGTTATTGAATGAAAATGCGAAATTTCTCAGTGAGCATTTGAACCAAACAGTTATTTGTATCACAAAAAAGAAAAAAAAAATAAAGTCAATTGTGTGGGGATAGAAGAGTAAATTAGTAATTTCCATAGAAATATTTAACATTAACATATATGTGTGGAAGTATAACTAGACCAGAAATACAGACACACACACCAGAGAAAGATATTCCTAACCTGCATTTACGGCTTCTTGCAACGTTTCAAGTACCGTATGCAAGGAAACCATATGATGCCTGGAAACCATATTAAGTTAACTACACAGCAACAATAGCAAAATATATTCGAAAAAGGGATTTCTATTGTACAGTACATGATTAAGAAGATCCGTGAGGGATGAAAATAAACCGAATAACTGTGGTTGGACAATTACTTTCTTTGCTTTAGGTAGAAGTTGAGCAAATGCCCTGCAGGCACCTACTTTTACAGGTGGAGACCTGTCAGATTAAAAGTTAGAAGAAAGCTTGATGTACAAAGAATACAAATTGACACGTGTTTGCTTACACATTCATTATAATTGCCTTCAGTGCAGCATCAAGAGAGTGCTCTAGTACTTGATTGCTTATTTGTAAATTAAGAGAAGTTAAAAGTTTGACAGAGAAGGAGTGCCTATCTGAGAAAATAAAATAGGACAGAAAATAGTTACCACAAAGGAGAATTTGGCAACTGTAGTAAAGATACGAGCATATAGAAAGCGGTATTCCAGAGAATCTGTCACAAAAAAAGAGGGAAAGTTAAATAAATACACACACGCGCATATGCATGCATCATAACTGAAGCATAACGGAAGCTTAAGGAAGCATTTGAGAAATGACCTATTAGAAAGTCCTCGGCAACAATCTGTTCAATCATGTTCTTTAAGTTACTTGTCCGAAACCCTGACTCCTATATGAAAAACATAAAATATATATCAAAGTATAAGTATATCTCAGTGCAAAATATAACCCAGTTATTGAAAATGGAGATATAAATTTTAAGCATGTATATCAGCCCATAAGAATTAAGAAAACTGAAATCAATATCGTGTACATGTTTCTCAAGGAGCTGTTCTGAAAGAGAGGACAAGGCAAAAAGAGTAGCTTCTCTTATCTGACACAATTAATATGTATAGCACTGACTTTAGACATTTACATTTTCCTACTTCATCAGCTAACTTCCTCTTTAGACCAGCAAAACTTTTCTGCCCTGGATGAAAACCAAAATCAGCTGCAGATTTAGATCATGTTTGAATTAACAGCTTAACTATGCACTTGTAGCATGTGCGCTTATATATCAACTATTTTTATAAAAAAATAATAAAATGAAGTGAAGTTGTTTTTATGTAAACAATAAGCTGCGTTCATAAACAATTTGGAGAACTAATAAAAATAAGCTAGAAATAGTTCATAAACAATGTAGTACATTTGCTTTATGAAAATTTTCTTTCTTTTGATCTTTCTGATTTGCAAGTATTAAAATGCAAGTTGCATTAGTAATTGATAATTAATCAAGAAAAACTACCCAGGTCTAAAAAAACATTACCTTTTGACTACTTGAAGGCTATCATGTAACTTCTTTGTTTCCTTCTCGTCGTGTTTGGCCTTTTCTTCCTTTTATTATGACAAATTTACGGGTTTCAGTAATTAAAGAAAACACTGTTATTCTTATTGAAAGCAACCTTATACTTTAACATACCATTTGTTTGTACTTAAACAGCTCACTGAGGTCTACTTGTTTGCGAACTGGGCCACTCTCAATTCCAGAACACATGTGGCAAAATTCAGGGAATACAGAAGATACAAATATTAATGAGATATCATTCTGCAAGAATGTGTTCTAGTCGAAAAGAAAATCAAATGTAAGGAATGTGGGCCTGCTTTGGAAGCAAGGGCAGAAATAACATCACCTAGTGCCGAAATAATGGAACATCCAGTAGAATAACAGAATTACAACAAAAATGACAAACTATAACTGTAATATATTAAGCACCATCCTATTACATCTTGATCCATCAAAAACTAAACTTTTTGATGTGCCTGACCTATAATTTCCATCCATTTCTGCAGCGGGAAATATTGTAAATCACATGCATTAATTATCATACTTGGTTTCCAGAAAATTTTCACAAAACTTGGGCATAACATGAAGGATATTTGGCAAATGACATGGCTTCTAAAGCAATCACAATTCACAATACCTGATTTGGGAGCTGCATCAAACGCTAAATATATTCATCCCTCTTTTGTGCATCAGACTCTGCTTGAATAATATGAGAATCATATGAGCGACCTACAATTTTAAAAAATATAACTTATTGGTGCTAAACAAAATGAATTGCTAATGGAAGATTTGTGTGGCCAGTTTAACAAGAAAATAAATTGTATACTGAAATTCTTGAGAAACTTCTAGACACTGCTGTAAAATCAGAAAGATAATCTTTAATCTAGGTTTAAGAAAGAATTGGACATACCTCCCAGACCCTAATATATTTTGATTCTGAAGAAGCCGTCTGCATGAGTGCGCAACTATTTTTTGGCTTAAAAATAAGTAATTTACTCCTTTTCCATTAATAATCGTGTTTCCAATTTCCAGGTGTCGCAGCTTGAAAAAAGTATTCCAGATTTTAAGAAAATGAATTTGGAGCTATTCTTTTCTGAGACAAGTCCCACGGTACTCAAGGTTATGGAGGATTTTCACGTCGAGATTATAACATATGAAGACATGTAATCATTATATCCATATTAGGAAAAACACAAGTCCCACATTGAATAGAGATAAGGCCTTAAATGTGTTTGTAAAGAGTGGCACCTCAACTTACAAGCCATAATAGAGACATTACTCCAAGGTACAATTGTGGCTTGTAAAATGACAGGTGACACTCTTTATAAAAACTTAATGACCCTACAATCAATTTACTGATTTTCTGAATGTGATGTTATGATTAAATTTGATAATTTTCCATTCATTTACTTTAGAAATCGTCGAAGGTTAGTCAAGGGGAAAAGAGTTGCAGGAAGTAAAATTGAAAAGTTGGTGGATGAATTTCCACAGGCTATCTTCTCTTCAGGTATGGTTGTATTGGCTGTCCATTGTGTTTTTTTCCTTCAAAAATACTTGTGAGAAGGAATTCAGATCAGATTGTGGAAAAAAAAGGCTTTATGTTTCTCTAATCTGCCATACATACATGCATAAAATGAAGGAAAAAATCAATATATTCAGATTTTGCTGAAATCTGAGCGAAACAGTGCTTTAATATGAACTAGAAAGTGAGTAGTTCCTTCAATAGAACGGAGGAAATTCTTCCCCTAACTATTTTTATCAAACTTTGTCCGGTTTAATGTCATTTTCCTGCGTTATTTGAATAAGCTCTGATTTGTAAGCATTCTATTTGCAGAAAAGATAAATGATGATAAAGAATTACCTGGTGCAGCTTTATTATGCTTCTCTTTCACTCCTAAAAATGTGTACTCAGCCTGCTCGAGATAATCTACAGCCTAAAGTGAAACATAGGTTGCATCATGAACACTTCTTAACTGAAAGTTCTAAAAGAAGTAAAGTATATATCAAGATCAATCAATTAAAATCAGGGCAAATTATACTCACTTTGGTTACTGCTCGCTGGACAAAGAGAAAAGTGAAATACAAATATCAGACATGATCGGCGTATTTTAGGACTCGATCATACAACAAAGTCAGATTTTGTCCCCAATAGAATAATAAAAAGGAAGGAAAGAAGTTAGTATCTTCTTAATTTAGGCTTTGCATTAGAGTAACAATTTATATGTTGCCAATTTATTTTGTGCATATAAGAAAAAAAAATATAACAAAAGAGTACCTACATGCTTAAATATGCTATACTGTATTGATATCATTATCATGAAAGCAATGATAACAGAAGAGTACCTACATGCTTAAATATGCTACACTATCTTGATATCATTATCATGAAAGCAATGAAAATGTTTCTTTTGAAACAGAAACTTTAAGGCCCCGTTGACTTTATGAAAACATTTTCTAGTTGCATTTTCAAAATATGTTCATTTTAACTTGCCAATAAGATGTGGGACTCTCTTGAAGAGAACCATTGTGATGGAAAGAAGATAAAATGTTAGGTAGTGATTTATATTTGGAAATAATGAATTATTTTTGGCATTTTCATTGTTCCAAAAAAAGCACACACTTTGTCTACTTCAAGAGTAATCTTCGGTCAAAAAAAAAAAAAAAAGTCTCTTATCTCCATGTTAGCAAATTAAAGTGAACACAAATTTTAGAAAATGCTTTCACTTTTCGCATAGTAAATAGGGTGTCAGCTACTTCAGAATAGAGGAATAGAAGATTTACCATATTTGTAGCTTCTTCAACTAGGTAATCGCAGCTATATGTACTGATATGGAGGAGTGGAGACCTGATATCAATTTATACAAAATCTTTTCCTCCTGACACGATTCTTGCGAAAGATCTACAAAACAGAAACCTTTCTTGTTATAAAATATACACACCAAAAAGCTTGGAGATTTTGCATAATACCGCAGACATCAGTTTTGTTTCCGAAGACAACTTACATTTGGGGCAGTTCTCAGAGTAGACAACATCCCATATCCTTCTTGCAGATGGAGTGGTGTAACCAGTATATCTTTCAGGATTCAGTTGAAGACTCGCATGTGTCATCTCACCTTTAAATGCAACCATTTAGACAATCATTTTTCTAAAAATAAGTTTAAAACATTATAGGATGATTTAATTGGATATGTATCAGTGTAAAAATAAATTATTCACATGGTGCTACTAATTACCTCTTAAAAAGGTAAACTTAAAAAGTTATTGTTAGAAATCCCACATTGGCTAGAGATATGGTAAAGATAGCCTTTATAAGTGTAAAGCAATCCTCAACTCTCAAGCTAGCTTTTGTGGTTGAGTATAGGCCTCCCAAATTCTAATATGGTATCAGAGCCTATCCTAGATCCGTTTGTTGTTTGTTGTGGAGACCTCCCATATTTGGGTCACCCGTTGTTGTTTATCCCACGTTCCAGCTTGTTCAGTTCTGGACGTGAGGGGGTGTGTTAGAAGTCCACATTGGCTAAAGATATGGTAAAGATAGCCTTTATAAGTGTAGCTTGCAACTCTCAAGCTAGCTTTTGTGGTTGAGTATAGGCCTCCAAAATTCTAATAGTTACTTATGATAAACAACAATGATAAACATAAATTATTCACATTTGAAAATTGCCAACCTGCTAGAGTTCAAGTTCGGCGGCAATTATCAGCTGGTCAAATCTAACTTACAATTGCAAGCTTTGAGGAGCAGAAAGATCAGGTCGGTGTGGTTGGTCCCGATATTTAGTAAGATTAGCCAAATGATGGTTTCTTGTGATCAGGTCAGCCTTGTGATTTCACAATTTGTGAGGGATACCCATTTAGGAAAGGACAGCAGATTCTAGTTCTCCATTATGCTTCTAATTTAGGAGAGATATTCTTATTAATATATATCTCAAATGACTGGAAAATAGAGAGAGAAAATTATAACAAAAGAAGTGGCAAAAACAAAATTAAGGGACTGAAGTGAATGAGCAAGTCAATGGAAGGTGGGAATTGAAAGAAAAAAAAATTGTTGGAATTTAAGGCCCCGTTGACTTTATGAAAACATTTTCTATTTGCATTTTTAAAATATGTGTTCATTCTCGAAGCAGTTATTTGAACCAAACAGTTATTTGTATCACAAAAAAGAAAAAAAAAATAAAGTCAATTATGTGGGGATAGAAGAGTAAATTAGTAATTTCCATAGAAATATTTAACATTAACATATATGTGTGGAAGTATAACTAGACCAGAAATACAGACACACACACCAGAGAAAGATATTCCTAACCTGCATTTACGGCTTCTTGCAACGTTTCAAGTACCGTATGCAAGGAAACCATATGATGCCTGGAAACCATATTAAGTTAACTACACAGCAACAATAGCAAAATATATTCGAAAAAGGGATTTATATTGTACAGTACATGATTAAGAAGATCCGTGAGGGATGAAAATAAACCGAATAACTGTGGTTGGACAATTACTTTCTTTGCTTTAGGTAGAAGTTGAGCAAATGCCATGCAGGCACCTACTTTTACAGGTGGAGACCTGTCAGATTAAAAGTTAGAAGAAAGCTTGATGTACAAAGAATACAAATTGACACGTGTTTGCTTACACATTCATTGTAATTGCCTTCAGTGCAGCATCAAGAGAGTGCTCTAGTACTTGATTGCTTATTTGTAAATTAAGAGAAGTTAAAAGTTTGACAGAGAAGGAGTGCCTATCTGAGAAAATAAAATAGGACAGAAAATAGTTACCTTGCTCTTTTGGACTCCTAAACGAACTTAAAGGCCAGTTTCTTTATCTCTTTCGGCCTAAAATGTAGTCAAAATGCAGATTAGTTGTTAATATTAGGAACAAATATATTTTGGAGTAGAAAGACCAAATAGCAACAAAAAGTTTAAGATAAAATATAACCAGAATGTGGTGAAAAAGGTCATTGTGCTTAATGACTTTATCTTCCCTTAAAGGACAAACTTCTAGCCAATCCAATGCAAAAAACTTCAATGCAATTCCGCCATTTCCATTGTAGACACCAATCTACAAAAGTGAAGACAAACTCAAACCATAAAACTAAAGCAAGAGATTTAACAACTAAAAATATGCATATAATTAAATGCATAGTATTCCAGTATTATTGAACTCATGATTTAAAACTAAATATATCATTGAACTCATGATTTAAAACTAAATATGCATATAATTAAATGCATAGTATTCCAGTAAAGTAATTATATTAATCAAATGGTTCAATGTTTTCAAAACAAAAAATTATTGACATTGGGAAATGTCACCTATTAGAATCTATACTACATTTCCTCTAACACGCGTCGGGTGCTTTCATCAGTTGTACTTTCATCAACATGAATGAAAGCAACCCGGAGATTCCTGTTAGCAATGATAAGGTTTGGTGTAACAAAATATTTTTTAAAAAAAACAAAAAAAGCAATGACAAAGAAATTATGCTTTCTAAACGCTATGTAACTATGAAATAAAAGTTAATTGAGAAAACTCACCAATAGCATCTTCACCTAAATATGTACCAGCGTCACATTTGTAATCTAAAATGCCACAAATAAGATGGCACTCATCAACATCCCCCCGAATTATAACGGCATTTACACCACAGAAACCATAATACAAACAAATTAACAACCTCAATGGCTTCCAGTGAACACCACAGGAAGGATTAAATAGAAAATTATTTCCACGAAGAAAAAAAATTAGGTTAATATATGCGCTGCACTATGAAAGGTCATTGAATCTTCTGAGATTCTAGAATTTATAATAATTATCAGTTAGCGCTTCCCAGTAGAACTATCACTGACTACCCAACAGTTTTTTGACTACTCTAACAATTATAGCACATGCAAAAATATCACAGCAGAAAAGATACAGCAAAAACATGCAATACACAAACATATACACACACAAAGATAGATACCCTCAAATTTCAAATATGCAATTCATATTTGACATTAGGTAGCATCTAAAGCACACTTCAGTTCTATAAAAAAATTTATGCAACATTCTATAAAATATGCAGGAAAGCAGTAATGCTTGACTACCATACATACTAAGCTATACTGTCAGTCTTGACTAGGGGTGTCCAATGGATGGATATCCAATCCCACAGTACAAATATTTTTTAATGATATAATCAGTTCCATTATGTTTAGTTATGTTTTTAATAAACCAATAGCATATTCAAACATAATTACCTTGGAATGCAATATGACGTAGTTTGATAGATTCCACATTCCGCCTAAACGAAGCTCTTAGTGAACATTGCACGATTAATAAATGTACCATTATGTATTGTATATTTCCCTGTCTTCAAGTAGTGCTTGTAATTGTTGCTGCAGGACAAACGAACAAGGATATCAAAAGTGCATAAGGAGGATGAAAACCAAATCATATTCTGTCAAAAAGAGAATTAAAGGGGATTCATACAAAGAGAATTAAAGGTCCTAATTGACAATTGTAAAAGAAATTTGAACATAGTGGCATAAAGAACTGGAATATTAGATATAAAATTTTAAGCACACACATGTTGACATTCAATGTATGATCTCCTTAATTTGCTATCAGACTTTGTACCGAACTTTTTCACAGGTGTGTCAATCTGTTTTTCCTGCAAAGACAACTCATTTTAGATATACCGTTCAACATAAAAGTTGGCATGCTATAGAAAGAGAATGTAGATAAGAGTAGAAACTAATGCACTTACAGTAGCTGTCTGATCTTCTACCAAATGGTGACCACTATGCAAATCCATTGGAAGTATATATATGTGGCGGTAACTGCAAAAGAACAAAAAACATTTTGAGATGAAGAAAAATAGAAAAGTCAATTTAGTTATTAACAGTCTACTCACGGTTGACGCCTAGCCGCCATTCCAGCATGGGCTTTAAACTGGGAAGGGCTTATCTTTTTACCTGTGAACAAAAATCATAAAGCTTATCTTAGCACTTTCACTCCGGTAGGTATATGAACATACCTCTACATCACAACAACCACAGACTATACCATTTCCTTGTTTGTAACTTACAAGTAGTTTCAGAAAAGCACATCAGTCAAGTCACATATTTAAGAAAAATAAAAATAACGTGCAGATCAATCCATAAACACAAAATATTAAAGAGATAATATCAAGACAGACACGTGTCCTTTGACATAGTAAGCCAACTCAGCACCGTCTGGTAGGCCATTAGGCATAAAAAGAAACCTGTGCAAATCATTGTCCCTGAAAAAAGATAAACCCAATTCAAATTTCAAACTTCAGTAGCTAAGATATTTCAGTTCAAATGTTAGATTTTTTAATTGATATACCTTGACTTGCTTTTGAATGATTACTTCACCTTCTTTCCTGTTCCAGAACCTCTCTATTTCGGCTTTTTATCCTTCATGTCAGTCTGGAATAGCACCCGCATTTCTTCTGTCCTTGAAGAGGAAGGCTTTCGCGAAGGATTGGGTTTATTAGATTTCTTTTGAGGCTTCTTCACAATCTTACCAGAGTGTAGTGCCCTTTGGGTGGCCTTTCCTGCTTTTGTCCGTCGGTAATATTGTGGCTACCTTGCTCTTTTGCACTCTTAAACGAACTTTAAGGCCAATTTCTTCATCTCTTTTGGCCTAAAAGGTAGTGAAAATGCAGATTAGTTCTTCATATTAGGAACAAATATATTTTGGAGTAGAAAGACCAAATAGCAACAGAAAGTTTAAGATAATATATAACAGATTCATCAATGGCATATATCATTGAACTCATATGATTAAGCTTACAAATAGAGGGAATTTATAATTAAGAATAAGTTCCATTCTGTTTAGTTATGTTTTTAATAAACCAATAGCATATTCAAACATAATTACCTTGGAATGCAATATGACGTGGTTTGATAGATTCCACATTTCGCCTAAACGAAGCTCTTAGTGAACATCTTGCACGATTAATAAATGTACCATTATGTACTGTATATTTCCCTGTCTTCAACGAACTTGTTGTCTGTGATGATTTTGCTGGTTTTTTTCAAAGATGAAGAACCAACTGCAGATATACAAAATCAAATTCAAAAACTCTAACTCAATTTCTTCCATAGAAGGCTAATAATTATATTCTGATAGTGAAAAATAACGATGCTGCAAAAAGAGGGCATATTTGGTTCAAAGCACAATTGCTATAAAACAGACACAACTAACACACTTCATGCTGCAAAAAAAAAAAAAAAAGGGTAAGTCCAAAATCGCTACAGTAGGTCGAAATAGCAGTTGCAGAAGTGTATTTCATTTAATAATAATTACACTACTATACAAAATTGCATTTAAATTGATTCATTACCGTTAGCAATATCATTTAAAGGAATTCTTCTCGCCGATCCAATAACACCATGCTCTCCTTGACTCCCATGAAAGGAAGGGGTTTTAGTCACTATATTTCATAAAAACAAAATCAAAAATCCCCAAATTCATAATTAAAAAAAAGGTGAATATTAATTAGGAGACAACATTAGAAAATATTCAATTAAAGAGAATGAATGGGTTTGTTTGGATATACTCCTCACCTGATTATTCGATAACAATTAGTAGTTAGATCAGCTTTCAAAATTGGCCAAGAGATTATCTTGCATCATTATACAGAGATAGAACAACAAAGGCAGCACATTTTAAATGTCCCTGGACAACCCAAACTCCTACTGCAACACACTATGGAATACTCGAGAGTCAACTCAACTACTCAAGAATAAAATATGCAATCATCAACCAACAGAAACATATCAAATAATTTATTTCCCCCAAACCCTACTCTAATAACAACCAACACCCAATCTTTTTAATTGAAAAATCAAACAACAACTCTACACAAACACCAACAATTTTTCAAAATAACAATTAGAAGACGAGAACAACATAACATTCAAGTAGTATCATTTGCACAAATTGATAGTGAAAGGGTCTATTACTAAGGACACAATTTTCAAACCTTTTGTGTGTGTAAAGGCATCCCATCCCACATACTAGGACCTCTACCACCTTCTATCTAGAAATAATCATAGAATATCATAAAATTGAATCAAGTGTTAAAAAAAATGTTCAGTAACAGTGAATTAAGTTAAATACAATATTTACAGAGGCTTACATAAAAAGAGACAACAATATTTAGGAATAAGGGAGAAAATTACCTCACAAACAACTTTCATAGATTGTGTCATATTAACAGCTTTTGAAACTTCAAAAACAACATTAACAGTCTCATATGCCTTTGTTAGCTATGCACTGAAAGTAAGTATGAAATCAAGAGAGATTTTAGTTAGATCACATCCTAATTCCATATGGATTCATCAAAGTAATATACCCTTCTGTGTTGGAGTAGGATAATCTCTCCTCCATGCGGAAACATGCAACATCAAAAGCATTTTTGCAGGAAGCAGGGATTTCTGTTTGATCAACTAGTCCCAAAAATCGACATGAGAGAATACAATCAGGTTAAGACAATGATTTTCAAATAATATTAAGAGGGTGTTAAATGGCTTACATGATTGTTTTTGCTGTCATCATCGCAGATCTTTGATCTTTGCAATGTCCTAGTGTTGATATCCTTTCTAGGATCTTCATGAACAATTTTCAGGTCAAACATGAATTTTTTAAAGGTTGGTCTCTCTTCATTCTTTAGAATCGGATGAGCTTCATTATTGAATAAGCCAATCCTAGAAAGTGTCGCCATGATCTCCCTAAACCCTGTACACAGACCCAAAAAAGCCTGGATTAGTTAATTTATGTATGAAAGAATGCCACTGTCTCACCAAATATTGCCTTGCCTAATGCAGATAAAAATATGTATCAGAGAATGTTATTAAACCGTGGAAGAAGTTGGACGGAAAAATAGTAGAAACAAATAGAAATTCCTAACTTTTCAAATCCCTAAATGCTCTCATTAGAAATTCACATCGGTCAGCAGATTTGATTTTCCTATAAGATTTTGATATGTAGAGAGCTTAAGATACGGTTGAGTGACAGAGAGAAGCACAGATCAATTTCGGAAGAAACAACAATAAAACAGTTTTTTTTAATCTTTACCTAACAGTAGTTTGACGGTGTTAAAAATGAGGGGAGGTGAGTGTTTTATGAAAACTAGAGGGGGTGTCTCTGTTGTTTAAGGAAACTTCAGGGGAGGTCAATTACATTTTCCCTAAATTCTATATCCAAGAAAGAAAACAGGTGGAAAGGGAAAAAGAAATAACAAAACAACCTGTGTTGTTGATTGTACAGGTGGTGGTCTCATAGCAATGATACCCTGCGCTTATTGGTCTTGCAAGGCTTTCTGTGTGTTTGTTGTCATTGAATTCCTTTGAGCAGAATTTTCCTTTCCGTTCATTTGATGTGCGGACTCCAGCCAAATCAGAATGAATGAAAGAGAGGTTTATAAGCAACGCATCATCATAATCATAAACATAAAAAGCCAACTTTTGGTTTCTTCTTGGGCAAGGTAGTGGTTTTTTAACATTGACGTGAATTTACTTCACAAAAGGCAAGTCAATATAAAAAAAGGCGGGATAAGGACTAAATATCATTTGGAATAATCCTGTTTTCTCCCCAAGTGAACAACATTGTTACAACAGTGAACAAGCATATGGAATAAATATATAAATATTAAATAGCAAAGGTGCAAGCTACAATGTTTTATGAACTTTGATTTATCTAGCACAGGGGTGGAAACTGTGATTTGGTTCAGAAAAGTACCTTCGATAAACCATGGCTATGGCCATCCAGATGCATTATAGACTGCTCTAAACAAGGAAGGGTTTGAACCATTATTACTCAATTGAGCTCGCCAACTGGATAAAATTATATCATGACCGAAAGGACTCATATCAGGTAGTAGCAGCAGAAGATCATCAGAGTCTAATTAGCACACCTTGATTCATCACGGGACTTGTGAATTTGGAAGTCATAAAATCCCAAAAGTTACCATTATTTCCCTTCAGAAAGAAAGTTTAAAGATTAGACAACTAATGTGAGCATATCAATCTTTAAAAATTGAAAAATAAAATAAAACAGAGGTAATGATTAGACAACAATAAAAGGGGTTACTTTTTGCATAAAAAAATAGGCCAAACACATAATAATTATCTATTAAGAAAATTCAAATCTTCAAAATCGTCATAGTTTTACTAAACATCTGGTCTTCAGCAGGTTGTCAACAACAGGAGATACAGGCCACATTATTGTTTTCTAAGTATTTAGGGAGGTTACACCAAACACAAGAAACCACATCAATGAACTTCATGCCTTTAAGATGAATGATAGACAAGTCATTATCTGTATGTACATATCGCACCAAGTGAAATATTTAAAAGAAAGGATGCACCAAATAAAATGAAATAAAAAGTAATCGAACCATTAAAGAAGAATATGACCGGACACACATTAACTAAAGACAACTTCAACAAGATAACACTGTGTAGGAAACAATAGCTTAAGGGATATGCATACAGTTAGGACTTAGGATTTGACAACTATGAAGGAAAAAATTCAGAACAAAAAATCCACCTTGCATTGGATCAAGCTGATTAGAAGAGCAGTTGTTTATATCTAGCTTGCAGCTAAGCCAGTGCCCATGATGATCAGCAACACCAGGTGCCAAAATGTTCTTAATCTGAATCAAAGCAACATCTCGAGGATCAGGGAAAAGCCTTGTTGTATATCTCATCTTATTATTTAATCAATCTTGAAAGTGTTACTAACCTGAGATGCTTCCTTTCCGTTCATTTGATGTGCGGACTCCAGCCAAAGAAATGAGAAAAAGTTGAGTTTTTGGGGTGACATGCTGGCGGACTTATTATGAAATACCTCCCACTGGATCTGCTCCAAGTCATTTAGTGTTCATTATCCAAGGAATGTAAGTAATATTGGGTAAGATATCTTGTACTCGGCATATGAAGATGAGTTACACGAATTGAGTATGTCACAATTATGGAAAGAAGAATTTGCAATATATCCATACTGAGACAACTAAAAAGTAGCATTGTTGTGTCAAAACAAACCTAAATTTTAGTGCAATAGTAATCCACGAATAGTATCCAGAAAAATAATCAACAAAACTTGGTAGTTAGTTTTTTTACCTTTAATTGTGATGCAAATTTAAATTTAAAAAATGACCAAATTGTTAAGGTTAAATTAGTCGAAAAAATTGTCACACCAAAATTAGTAGTTAGTTTAGTGACAGTTTTTCACACTGCAGAAAAACATGTACACGATTCAATTTATGTCTAGTAATTGAATCCCAGAAATTAAAATAAATAAGAACGATTCAATGAAGGAATTTTATTTATCTAAACCGTTCTCTGGAATTTTATCTATCTCTGGAATCATAGTTACAAAGTGAACCCCACAAATTTGTGGCAATTTTAATAGATAATCACCAAATCAAAATGCTATGCCCATGCTATGAAGAAAGTTATTAGTTTGAGAAATCAAACCACACTTCAGAAAAACAATATATATTCAAAATTCAATTTTCCATTCTTGTCCACTGTATCAGGATCTCACAGCTGGCTGGAAAGAGGAAAGGATACCTCGCTGCAAAAAGGATAAAGATAAAGGATCTCTCGATTATCAAATGATGAATTATAAAAATTATACAAATAATTCTTGATAACCTTTCGTAGAGTAAGAGTCATTCTAAGTGTGATAACAGATCTGAGAAACTCATGTTACTATGTAAATCCCTAAATATCTAGATTATAGAAGCATGTAAGAGAATATAGAACCGCAAACACTGAAGTTCATCCATCAAGGAGCAAATCAAAAGAAACCTTTAGGAGGATAAAATTCCAGCGGCACCAAAGAGTACATCAAAAATCAAGAAATATATGCTCTCAAAATCAATAAAGATTGAAACAAAAAGAATTTACTAGGCAACAGCAAATCGAAGTTATTATTTTGACAAACCAAGTGGCAGAAAAAGCAAATTCATTGGTAAAAAAAAAAAGCAAGCTCAAGTTCAATTTATATGTCGTGTACTCAAAGCACAAAATTTTATATGTCATGCACTCAAAAGCACAAAATTTAAAATAAAGAATGATTCATGGAAAAAATGTGGATTATCTAAACCCATTCTCCAATAATAACCAATCTTCATCTCTCTGATAATAACCATACTTCAGCTCTCTGCCTGCCACAAATATCCCGTGTCAAACCCACACAGAAAACTCAAAGAAATTGCCAAAAGTAGATACTGATTATTATCAAACAAAGCCTGAAATGTAAAGAGCCTTAGTAGAGATGACCAAACTATACCCTAGTGACAGTAGAGAGTATACGACACAGCCTGTAGATGATGATTCATGAAAACAAATTTGCATCGAATTTCAAGATCGTTGTGTTTCCATATGAACAGACAATTTCAGGTTCCTCCTAATAAAGAGAAGTGCTTGGGCCACTGTTATTAACAGGATATCCTTTAAGCCTAGCAACATAACTGGTTGATACATGTAAATTGGTTGACAGAAGATTAGTAGTACAAAGGGAAAAGGCACTTATCTCCTATTTCTCCCCTTCGCAGGCCAAAATTAACTAGGTGCAGTGTTATTGAGAAAGGAGATGTCTTTTGCACACCAATCTCTTGTAAGACATACCCTGTGAACACCAGATGATACATGTGTAGAAAAATTATGCCGCGACAAATAATCGTAGAAATATCAAGAAAAACAATAAATATTTCTCCAAACCTAAGGTGTAAAGGAGTAAAATGATTCACAATTAAGAAGATTGTGCCAAAAGGAACCTGATTGCTTGATACTACATAGCAAGTTATAGCTTCGAAACAAACTACACAGCAGAAAACAAACAGTTTCAATTCACAATTCAACCTGGGTGATAATCATGTATCAAGTTTCACAAAACATTAACATTATCTGGTACTCAATTGGAAACACCTTAAAACAGAAAATTCACATGAGAATTCCAGCATTCTGCCAACTAATTAAACGCAGAACAACAAACTTTAAAATTGTAACCAACAATAAACAAATCAAACTTCAGAATTACGAGAACGAAATAATCACCAAGAAAAAGAATGAGAATGCAACACATGATCACAGAAAAGGAAGATATAAAACCCCAAGAAATCATATTTTCACTTACTACTTCTCATGAAACACCAAAGAGTAAATAACTAATCAACATATATATACTCTCAGAGTGGATGAAGAAATTTTAAAAACAAAGAAGAATTTAATAGGTATCCCCAAATAAAAACTGATAGGCTCCATGCTATGTAGAATTTTATTAATTTGACAAATTACACTGCAGAGAAAACATGTTCAAACTTCAATTCGTATATCTTGAGCCAAGAAATAAAAATGAAGAACAACTAATGAAAAACTGAAAAAACTAATTTATCTATTGGTGTCATTCTCTGTTCTTATCTGTTGCTAGAATAGAAGACTTCTCAGCGCACTGCAAAATGTATAAACAGAGTATCTCGATTATTATCCAATTATAAAGAATTATATACAAAAATTAGACAAATAATTCTTGATAACCGAGTTAAAAGAAGAGTTGAGAAGTGTAATTGCGTGAATTTCTTGATATAGAAAGGCATATCACTAACAATCTCCTATTCTCGTTTATAGCAAACCTGAAATTAAGCAATCATGGAAAAAACAACCTGGCCAACATATCAAGAAACAAAAGAAAATTGAACACAACCGGCAAACTTTAGAATTGAAAAATTAAAATCACATCTTCTCCTGCAGAACCAAAGAGTAAACACCAAATCAAGAAATCAAGAAATATATGATATAAGAATCGATAAAGAAATATTGAAACAAATGTTTTTACTAAGATAGCCAAACCAAATATCGAGGCACCATGCTATGAAGAAAGTTATTATTTTGACAAACCAAGCTGCAGAAAACACGTTCAAAGTTCAATTAATTTATTTTGCATCAAAGCCAAGAAATAAAAATTTAAAAGGAACGATTCATTGAAGAAATTCGAATGATCTATCTCATTGTTCTCTGTTCTTATCCATTCAATCAAGAATTGCTATTTGGACTTCAGCTCACTGCAAAACAGATAACGCACGTCTCAATTATCTATTATCTAATGAAGAATTATATCAATAAATGAAAATAATTCTTGATGACTGATAAGTAAAAAAAGATTCACGAGAAGTGTGATCAAGTAAAATTTTGATTTTTGATGGCTGCAATATGAGATTAAGCAATCACGGAGCACACAATCTGGCCAACATATCAAGAAATCAAGAAATCAAGAAATATAAGTATACTATACGAATAAGAATAAATAATAAGAATTAATCAAAAAAGATTGGAACGGATATTTTTTAATAGAGACACAAAACCAGAGGCTCCATAAGGAAGTTATGGAAGAACCATGCTGCAGAAAAACACGTTCACAGTTCAATTCGTTTATCTTGCATCAAAGCCAAGAAAAAATAAAAACCATAAAGAAGGACACTCATTGAAGGAAATCGATTTATCTATCTCATAAGTAAACGAAGATTTATGAGAAGCAATCATCAGATGGCTACAATATCAGATTTAAGCAATCACGGAGCACAACATATAAAAAAATATATAATATAAGAATAAGTTCAATTTTTTGAACAGGAAGAATAGTTTAATTAATGAAAAAAGATTGAAAGGATATAATTTACTAGAGATCACCAAATCACAAAACCAGAGGCTCCCCAAGAAAGTTATTGAAGAATCATGCTGCAGAAAAACACATTCACGGTTCAATTTGATTATCTTGCATCAAGGGCAAAGTAAAAATAAAAACCATAACAGGACACTCATTGAAGAAAATTTGTTTTATCTATCTGATTGTTCTCCGTTCTTATGCGTCGAATCAAGTATCGCGAAATGTTTTAGATCCAATCTCGATTATCTCCGTCAGCTCGCTGCAAAATCTTGGAAACCTATCCGTAAAATAAGGGTCAACAGAAATGTGATAACAGATATGAGAAAAGGATGTTCCAACGTAGATCCCGAATAATATAGTCTATAAAACCAGATCCATGAAAAAAGGAACAGCAAACCCTTAAATTAAGTCATCACAGAGGAAACCAGAACAAACAAAACCTTTAGAATCATAAAATTCCCACAGCACCAAATAGTAAATCAAAAATAAATATTTGCTCTCAGAATCAACAAAGAAAGACTGAAACGAAAAGAACAAGTCCCGAAGGGGCAAAGGCACTTATCTCTACTTTCCCCACTTCAGACAAAAATTAACAAGGTGCGATGTGATTGATAAAAGAGGCTTCTATTGCACACCAAACCCATGTAACACTTACCTGTGAAGAACATCATATGTCCAGAATCGTGGATAATTTTTGTCAGATTACAATGTCAAAAAACTAAATGTAAGAAAACCTAAGGTGTAAAAAAAGCTAAATGTAAGGAAAACCTAAGGGGTAAAGGAGTAAAATGATTCACAATAAAGAAGATTTTGCCAAAATGAACCTGATTGCTTGATATTACATAGCAAGTTTCGCAATCAAGAAGAATGTAAAAAAACTACATGGCAGAAAACAGACAGTTTCAATTCACAATTCAACCTGGCGTGGTAATCATGTGTCAAGTTTCACAAAACATTATTACCATTATCTGATATTCAATTGGAAACACGTTAAAACAGAAAATTCACATGAGAACTCCAGCATTCTGCCAACAAATTAAACAAAACAACAAACTCCAAAATTGAAACCAACAATAAACAAATCAAACTTCAGAATTAAGAGAACCAAATAATCAACAAAAAAAGAATATGAACGCAACACATGAAAATCACAAAAGAGGAAGATACAGAACCCGACGAAATCATATGTTCATTGACTACTTCTCCTGAAACACCAAAGAGTAAATAACAAATCAACATATATACTCTCAGAGTGGATGAAGAAATTTTAAAACAAAAAAAAATTGAACAGATATCACCAATTCAAAAATGATAGGCTCCATGCTATGTACAATTTTATTAACTTGACAAATCACGCTGCATAGCAAACATGTTCAAATTTCAATTAATATATGTGAAGCCAAGAAATAAAAATGAAGAACAACTAATGGGAAAAAAAAAAAACTGATTTATCTATTGGTGTCATTCTCCGTTCTTATCTGTTGCTAGAATAGAAGACTTCTCAGCTCATTGCAAAATGGATAAGAAGTGTATCTCGATTATCCAATTATGAAGAATTATATACAATATTTAGACAAATAATTCTTGATAACCGATTTAAAATAAGAGTCTAGAGAAGTGTGGATGCTGAATTTGTTGATAACGACGGTGATAAAAGCATATCATTAACAATCTCCTATTCTCGTTTATAGCAACCCCGAAATTAAGCAATCATGGAAAGAACAACCTGGCCAACAGATCAAGAAACAAAAGAGAATTGAACACAACAGGCAAAGTTTAGAATTGAAAAATTAAGATCACATCTTCTCCTGCAGAACCAAAGAGTTAATAGCAAATCATATGATAAAAGAATCAATAAAGAAAATTGCAACAAATGTTTTTACTAAATACCGCCAAACCAAATCTCGAGGCTCCATGCTATGAAGAAAGTTATTATGCATGAAGAATGTTTGACAAACCAAGCTGCAGAAAACACGTTCAAAGTTCAATTAATTTATTTTGCATGAAATCCAAGAAATAAAAATTAAAAAAGAACGATTCATTGAAGAAATTCGATTTATATGTCTGATTATTCTCTGTTCTTATCTATTCAATCAAGAATGGCTATTTGGACTTCAGCTCTCTGCAAAATCGACAACACGCGTCTCAATTATCTATTATCTAACATAATCTCGAGGCGCCATGCTATGAAGAAAGTTATTATTTTGACAAACCAAGCTGCAGAAAACATGTTCAAAGTTCAATTCATTTATTTTGCATCAAAGCCAAGAAATAAAAATTAAAAAAAAAATGATTCATTGAAGAAATTCGATTTATCTCTCTGGTTGTTCTCTGTTCTTATCTACTCAATCAAGATTTATATATCTGATTGTTCTCTCTCTGTTCTTTATCTACTCAATCAAGAATCGCTATTTGGACTTCAGCTCGCTGCAAAACCGACAACACACGTCTCAATTATCTATTATCTAATGAGGAATTATATCAATAAATTTATACAAATAATTCTTGATGACTGAAAAGTAAAAGAAGATTCATGAGAAGCATTATCGTGTAAAATTCTGATTCTTGATGGCTACAATATGAGAATAAGCATAAATAATAAGAATTAATGAAAAAAGATTGAAATGAATATTTTTTACTAGAAATCACCAATTCACAAAAGCAGAGGATCCATAAGAAAGTTATTGAAGAACCATGCTGCAGAAAAACACGTTCACAATTCAATTCATTTATCTTGCATCAAACCCAAGAAAAAATAAAAACAACAAAAAGGACACTCATTGAAGAAAATTGATACGTTAATACAGTAGGTCATTAAAATAAGAACAGCAACCTCCAAGATCAAACCAACAAAAAGACACAGAACCAAATCAAACCTCAACAAAAAGACACAGAACTGAGAATACAAAACTTAAAGATCAAACAAGAGGAAGACAGAACCATAAGAGATTGCGTGTTTATAGATTACCTCTCCTGCAACAACAAAGAGGAAAATAACTACTCAAAAATATATATATATGAACTAAGAATCAATATTATGAAAAGAAAAAGACTCGCAATTCCATTTGTATATGTCTTGTCTTAATCACAAAGCCCAAAACAGAAAAGAACACCATGATGAAGTAATTGGATTTATCACCCTCCAACTGAAAAGAACAACATGTTGAAGCAATTAGATTTAACTTGACCTTCCTTTCTTATCCATTCTATGAAGTATCCCAATGTTCTAGATGTCTAAACATCAGCTTACTGCAAAACAGACGTGTATATCTTGATTATCCAAGAAAGAGATGGACATCTACATTCAAGGAAGAAACAAAACCCATTAAATTCAAAAGGCTCAGAATCTTGTATGTTACACACTCACACATTCCTGATGCAAAAACTGCTAAACTAGCAGGGGACACCTTCATATCAAGACGTTTAGATCACGGCTAGAAAAAAACCCCACAAAGCTCTGTCCACTTTCTTCAGAATTGAGTAACCTTTCGCACTGTCAATTATATGTCAAAAACCTAAATATAAGAAAACAGTACAATGATAGGGTAGTGTGGCAAATAGTAGTAAAAAAAAAGAAGAAAAAAGACAAAAGATTAGCATAATTCTCTAAACCAAGCCTCTGATCAGCATATCACAAATACAGTATCACAAAGTTGTCCCAACTTTTCCAGAATCGTGTAATACAGAAAGATGTCATACAGAAACATTAATGTAAGGAAACAGTAGTGAGCTGAACTATTCAGATAAAACCAGCAACCCTACTCGCACATCAATATCTCTCGCACGTAACAACCATGGAACGAAAACAAAAAAGACTGGACACTAAAACACAGAGCATAACTGAAATGAAAATGAAGTTTGCCAACAGAGAATAACAGATACACAATTGGAAACACCTTAAAGAGGAAGATAGATATAACCAGAAAAAATCAAGAAATTGTAAGTTCACAAACTACTTGAAAGTTTGAAAATGAAAATAATATAATAGATATCACCGAATCAAAATGCTAGGCTCCATGCTATGAAGAAGGTTATTAGTTTGACAAACCACACTGCAAGAGTCATTCGAAGTGTGACAACAAATCATGTTACTATGTAAATCCCTTGCAATCTAGATTATAGAAGCAGCACCAAAGAGTAAATCACAAATCAAGAAATATATGCTATCAAAATCAATAAAGATTGAAACAAAAAGAATTTACTAGACAACAGCAAATCAAAACTGGAGGCTCCATGCGTTGACAGAAGTTATTATTTTGACAAACCAAGCTGCAGAAAAAGCATATTCATTGGTAAAAAAAAGCAAGCAAAAGTTCAATTTATATGTCATGTACTCAAAGGACAAAATTAAAAATAAAGAATGACTCATTGAAAAAATGTGGATTATCTGAATTCATTCTTAAATAATAACCAATCTTCTCATTCTCCTATAATAACCAATCTTCATCTCTCTGATAATAACCAAACTTAAGCTCCCTGCCTGCCACAAATATCCCATGTCAAACCCACACAGCAGACGCAAAAAAATTCACAAAAGTAGAGATGACCAAATCATAGCCTAGCAACAGTAGAGAGTATACGACACAACCTATAGAGATGATGATTCATGAAAACAAATTTGCATCCAATTTCAAGATCGTTGTGTGTCCATATGAACAGACAATTTCAGATTCCTCCTAATAAAGAGAAGTCCTTAGGCCACTGTTATGAAGAGGATATCCTTTAAGCCTAGAAACATAACTGGTTGATACATGTAAATTGGTTGACAAAAGATTAGTAGTTCAAAGGGAGGAGGCACTTATCTCCTATTTCTCCACTTCATAGGCCAAAATTAACTAGGTGCAGTGTTGTTATTGAGAAAGGAGATTTCTTTTGCACACCAATCTCATGTAACACATACCCTGTGAACACCAGATGATACATGTGTAGAAAAATTACGTCGCGACAAATAATTGTAGAAATGTCAAGAAAAACAATAAATATTTCTCCAAACCAAGCCACTGATAAAAAGATCATAGTAACAAAGAGAACCTCATAATGCTGTCCCAAGTTTACCAGAATTGTGTAAACTTCCACTGTCAGATTACATGTCATAAACCAAAATGAAAGAAACCAGTAGTATGATGGGGTAGTGTGACACAGTTGTAGAAAAAACCAAGAAAATGATTAGCATAATTCTCCAAACCAAGCCACTGATCAGCGGATCACAGTTACAAAGAGAGAGCCCCACAAAGATGTTCCAATTTTTCCAGAATTATTAAAAAATTTGCACTGTCAGATTACATGTCAAAAACTTCAATGTAAGAAAACAGTTGTGTGATGGGGGTAACAAAACCTAAGGATGAACTTATCAAATATAACCACCAACCCTCCACGCATATAAAAAAAACTAATCGTAATTAAAGATCATATAAAGAGTGGATTAAGAAGACTGGACAATAAAATATAGAATGAATGAGATGAAAATGATTCAGAGTCTATATGCTTTGATCAGTTCACCATGAAATGAATTGTGCCAAAATGAACCTGATTGCTTGATACTACATAGCAAGGTATAGCTTCGAACCAAACTACACGGCAGAAAACAGACAGTTTCAATTCACAATTCAACCTGGGGTGATAATCATAATTTCGCAAAACATTACCATTATCTGATACTCAATTGGAAACACATTAAAACAGAAAATTCACATGAGAACTCCAGCATTTTGCCAACAAATTAAATGCTTGGAACCAACAATAATAAACAAATCAAACTTTAGATTAAGAGAACGAAATAATCAACAAAAAAAAAAGAATAAGAACGCAACAAATGAAAATCACAGAAGAGGAAGATATAGAACCTGAAGAAATCATATGTTCGCTGACTACTCCTGAAACACCAAAGAGTAAATAACAGATCAACATATATATACTCTTAGAGTAGATGAAAAAATTTTAAAACAGAAAAGAATTTAATAGATATCACCAAATCAAAAATGATAGGCTCCATGCTATGTACAATTTTATTAATTTGACAAATCACACTGCATAGAAAACATGTTCAAACTTCAATTCATATATGTCGGGCCAAGAAATAAAAATGACGAACAACTCAATGGAAAAAATGAATAAACAGAAAGAACAACACATACGAATACAAGACTTCTCAACTCACTGCAAAATGGATAAAAAGTGCATCTCAATAATCCAATTATGAAGAATTATATACAAAATTTAGACAAATCATTCTTGATAACCGATTTAAAAGAGTCAAGAGAAGTGTGATTGGGTGAATTTCTTGATATCTACAATATGAGAAAAGCATATCACTAACAATCTCCTATTCTCGATTATTGGAACCCTGAAATTAAGCAATCATGGAAAAAAACAAGTGGCCAACAGATCAAGAAATCAAGAAACAAAAGAAAATTGAATACAAGAACAAGCAAATTTTAGAATCGAAAAATTAAAATCACATCTTCTCGTGCAGAACCCAAGAGTAAGTACCAAATCAAGAAATATATATGATATAAGAATTAATAATGAAAGATTGAAACAAATGTTTTTACTAAAGATCGCCAAACCAAATCTTGAGGCTCCATACTATGAAGAAAGTTATTATTTTGACAAACCAAGCTGCAGAAAACACGTTCAAAGTTCAGTTCACTTATTATGCAACAAAGCGAAGACATAAAAATTAAAAAAGAATGTTGTAGAAAAAAATCTTGAGACCTCTGTTGCACACCAAACCCATGCATTCTACAGACCCTGCGAATACCACAAATGATACATGTGCAGAAATATTACGCCGCAACAAATAGTTGTAGAAAACAAACAAAAAACAACCAAAAGATTTCTTCAAACCAAGCCGCTCATCTCTGAAATCACAGTTACAAAGTTGTCCCAAATTTTCACACTGCAGAAAAACATTTACACAATTCAATTTATGACTTGCAATCAAATCCCAGAAATTAAAATAAATAAGAACGATTCATTGAAGGAATTTTATTTATCTATCTTGAACCGTTCTCCATTTTTGTCCATTGTATCAAGTCGTTTAGATAATGGCTACAAGAAAACCCAACAAATGTGTTGCACTTTTCCAGAATCGAGCAAACTTTCAATGTCAGATTATATGTCAAAAACCTAAATATCAGAAACAGTAGAATGATGGGGTAGTGTGGCAAATAGTTGTTGAAAAAACGAAGAAAAAAGAGGAAAGATTAGCATAATTCTCCAAACCAAGCCCTCTGATCAGCAGATCACAAAGAGAGCCTGACAAAGTTGTCCCAACTTTTCCAGAATCGTGTAAAACCTCACTGTCAGATTACATGTCATACATAAACATTAATGTAAGAAAACAGTAGGAAACAAAGAAGTTAATCGCAAAAGACTAGGAAATGTACACAATGAAACGAAGAATAAAATTTGTCGCAAAAGAGGAATTAGAAGAAAAACAATTGAAACCCTAACAAAATAATCAGATCATTAAAATATAAGAAGAGGAAGATAAATATAACAGGAAGAAATGAAGAAATTATATGTTCACAAACTACTTGAAATTTTGAAAATGAAAAGAATTTAATAGATATCACCAAATCACAATGCTATGCAGCATGCTATGAAGAACGTTATTAGTTTGACAAACCACACTGCAGAAAAACAATATGTTCAAAATTCAATTTGTATGTGTTGCAACCAAATCCCAAAAATTAAAATAAATAATACGACTCATTTAAAAAATTTGATATATCTATGTGGAGCCATTCTCCATTCTTGTCCATTGTATCAGGATCTCTCAGCTAGCTGGAAAGAGGAAAGTATATCTCGCTGCAAAAATGATAAAGGATCTCTCTATTATCAAATGATGAATTATAAAAATCATACAAATAATTCTTGATAACCTATTCATAAAGTAAGAGTCATTTGAAGTGTGATAACAGATCTGAGAAACTAATGTTACGATGTAAATCCCTAGCAATCGAGATTATAGAAGCAGATCAAAGAAAAGTATAACCAAAAGAAGTTAATCCATCACGGAGCAAACCAAAAGAAACCTTTAGGAGGATAAAATTCCAGCAGCACCAAAGAGTAAATCATAAGTCAAGAAATATATGCTCTCAAAATCAATAAAGATTGAAACAAAAAGAACTTACTAGGCAACAACAAATCACAAGTTGAGACTTCATGCATTGACAGAAGTTATTATTTTGACAAACCAAGCTGCAGAAAAAGCATATTCATAGGTCAAAAAAATGCAAGCTCAAGTTCAATTTATATGTCATGTACTCATAGCACAAAATTTAAAACAAAGAATGACTCATTGAAAAAATGTGGATCATCTGAACGATTTCTCCAATAATAACCAGTCTTCATTTCTCTGATAATAACCATAGTTCAGCTCTCTGCCTGCCACAAATAATCCGTGTCAAACCCACACAACAAACTCAAAGAAATTGACAAAAGTAGATACTGATTATCAAACAAAGACTGAAATGCAAAGAGCCTCAGTAGAGATGACCAAAAAAGGATAAAGGATGTATGGATAATCAAATGAAGAATTCTTGGAAACCTATCCGTAAAATAAGAGTCAAGAGAAATGTGATAACAGATCTGAGAGAAGGATGTCAACGTAGATCCCGAGCAACAAACCATTAAACTATGTCATCACAGAGGAAACCAAAACAAACAAAACCTTTAGAATCATAAAATTTCTACAGCACTGAATAGCAAATAAAATAAAAAATTTGCTCTCAAAATAAACAAAGAAAGACTGAAACGAAAAGAACAAGTCCAGGGAGCAAAGGCACTTATCTCCAATTTCCCCACTTTAGATAAAATTAACAAGGTGTGATGTGATTGAGAAACGAGGCTTCTATTGCACACCATACCCATGTAACACTTAGCTGTGAACATCATATGTCCAGAATCGTGGATAATTTTTGTCAATTAAATTGTCAATTAAAATCACATCTTCTCATGCAGAACCAAAGAGTAAATGCCAGATCAAGAAATATATATGATATAAGAATTAATAAAGAATGATTAAAACAAATGTTTCACTAAAGATCTCCAAACCAAATCTCGAGGCTCCATGCTATGAAGAAAGTCAAGCTGCAGAAAACACATTCAAAGTTCAATTCACTTATTATGCATCAAAGCCAAGAAATAAAAATTAAAAAAGAATGTTCATTCAAGAAATTCGATTTATCTATCTGATTGTTCTCTGTTCTTATCCATTCAATCAAGAATTGCTATTTGGACTTCAACTCGCCTATTATCTAACAGAAGAATTATAACAATAAATTTATACAAATAATTCTTGATGACTGATAAGTAAACGAAGATTCATGAGAAGTTTTATTGTGTAAAATTCTGATTTTCTTGATTGGCTACAATATGAGATTAAGCAATCACGGAGCACGCAATCTGGCCAACATACCCAGAAATCAAGAAATACATACCGTAAGAATAAGAATAATTTAATTAATGAAAAAAGATGAAAAGAATATTTTTTACTAGAGATCACCAAATCACAAAATCACAGGCTCCATACGAAAGTTATTGAACCATGCTGCAGAAAAACACGTTCACAGTTCAATCCGTTTATCTTGCATCAAAGCCAAGAAAAAATAAAAACAACAAAGGACACTCATTGAAGAAAATTGATTCGTTAATATCAGTAGGACATTAAAATTAGAACAGCAATCTCAAAGGTCAAACCAGCATGAACCAAATCAAACCTCAACAACAAGATACAAAAGTGAGAATACAAAACTTGAAGATCAAAAAGAGGAAGACAGAACCATAAGGGATTGCGTGTTTGTAGATTACCTCTCCTGCAACACCAAAGAGGAAAATAACTACTCAAATATATATGAACTAATAATTGATATACTGAAAAGAAAAGGATTCGCAATTCAATTTGTGAATGTCTTCATCACAAAGCCCAAAACTGAAAAGAACACCATGTTGAAGTAATTGGATTTAACTTGACCCTCCTTTCTTATCCATTCTATGAAGCATCCCAACATTCTAGATGTCTAAGCCTCAGCTTACTGCAAAACAAACGTGTATGTCTTGATTATCTAAGAGATGGACATCTACATTCAAGGAAGAAACAATACCCGTTAAATTCAAAAGGCTCAGAATCTTGTATCATACCGGATACTTGCATAGTATGGGTACTCCTAAAATGGTGAAGTACCTGTACCGGTATTGTACTCCTAAAATGGTAAAATACCGAATCTTCATAGTATGGGTACTCCTAAATTGGTGAAGTACCAGTACCGGGTACGCACCAGTACCGGATACTTGCATGGTACTCGCTGGGTACTTACATATCAAAATCCATTGTTATTTGATTGATTCGGGGTGGTGGATACGGCAAAAATGTGCAGGTGGTTTAAAAATAGCATAAAATGTTTTATTTTTTATTACATATTAATTATTTATCTTGCTTTTGATGAAAATAGTTGAGGTGGTGGACAAATTCACCTAAAATATAATTATTTTGATATTTTGTATTAACGTACCCGTATCTTAAATCTTTTCAAAATGCCGTATCCCGTACCAGTTCCCCACCTGTATCGGGTACCGTACCCGTACCTTGGCAACATAGCTTCATACTCACATTCCTGATTTAAAACTAACAGGGAACACCTTTATAGGACCATTATCCCAAATCCCAACACAAAACACATGTAAGTATAAAATGACCAGTTTTATCCCAGGGATGAACGGAAAGTAAGAGGGATGACCTGTTTTATTTCATTGCTGAACGAAAAGTAAGTGAACCTCTCTACCTGCCACACATTTATAGGCCATCTCCCCTGTAACAACCACACAAAAAACTTAAAGGAGCCGACAAAAGTAGATGTTGATTATTAATTTATTATTCTCCAACAAAGACTAAATGTAACAGATTCTCAAATAGAAATGACCAAATTATAGCCTGGGAATGCCAGGGAGTATACGACAGCTGGCAGAACATGATGATTCATTGAAACAAATTTCATCAAATTTGGAAGATCGTTGTGTACCCATATGAAGAGACAATTTCAGCTTCCTCCTAATACAGAGAAGTCCCTGGGCCACTGTAACGAAGAGTATATCTTTGGAGAAGTATCATCGGGAATGAAAAATAATCAAGAGTCAAGACAACAATACAGTAAAAGACAATTATAGTGTAAACCTCCCCGAACAAAGTAATGTCGCCCCCAACACAAACAAATCACCAGAACAAACAGCACGTAAAACGTAATCAAATTGATCATAATCACTCATCTTGGGAAGGGCGAAGAGATAAGCGAGAGTAGTACTCAAGTTCCGGATATGGAAACAAAAACACTGAAAGAAACACAAAAACATGAACAACTTGTACACAATTCAAGGACAACTATTCAGGAACAGAAACAGATATATGTAAAAAGAACCAAATTATATCGCAAGGATGAATGAGAAAGTGTGCACTAACCAAGCCCAAGCCTGTAGGAACGGACCGAGAAGCATGTAAATTGCTTGACAGAAGATACGTAGTTACAAAGGGAACAGAAGAGGCACTCATCTCCTACTCCTCCACTTTAGACAGAAAAATTAACAAGGTGTAGTGTGATTGAGAAAGGAGGCCTCTGTTGCACACCAAACCCATGTATACCACAGACCCTGCGAACACCACAGAAGATACATGTGCAGAAATAATACGCCGCAGCAAAAGGTTGTAGGAAAAAAAAAACAACAAAAAGATTTCTTCAAACCAAGCCGCTGATCTCTGAAATCATAGTTACAAAGAGAACCCCACAAAGTTGCTCAATTTTTCACACTGCAGATAAACATGTACAAAATTCAATTTATGTGTTGCAATTGAATCCCAGAAATTAAAAGAAATAAGAATGATTCATTGAAGGAACTTTATTAATCTATCTGGAACCGTTCTCCACTCTTGTCCATTTTATCAAGACGATCATGGCTACAAGAAAACCCCACAAAGCTGTCGCACTTTCTCCAGAATTGAGTAAACTTTCACACTGTCAAATTATATGCCAAAAACATAAATATTAGAAAACAGTAGAATGATGGCGTAGTGTGGCAAATAGTTGTAGAAAAAACGAAGAACAATGAGAAAAGATTAGCATAATTCTCCAAACCAAGCCTCTGATCAGCATCGTGTAAATTCAGAAAGAGTACATGTCATACAGAAATAATTAATGTAAGAAAACAGTAGTGAGCTGAACTATTCAGCTAAAACCAGCAACCCTACTCTCACATCAATATCTATCACATGTAACAACCATGGAACGAAAAAAAAAAACTAGACACTAAAACACATAATAACTGAAATAAAAATGTAGTTCTACAAAATAAACCTGTATGCTTGATACTAACAGAACTTTGTTGTTCCAAGAGACACACTGCAGAAAACGGGTACATGTTTCAATTCAGCATTAGTAAGAGGGAGATAAATATAACCATAAGAAATCAAGAAATTGTGTTCACAAATTACTTGAAAGTTTGAAAATGAAAAAAATTTAATAGATATCACCAAATCAAAATGCTATGCTCCATGCTATGAAGAGAGTTATTAGTTTGACAAACCTCACTGCAGAAAAACAATATGTTCAAAATTCAATATGTATGTCTTGCAATGAAATCCCAAAAATTCAAATAAATAAAATGACTGGTTTAAGAAATTTAAAATATCTATGTGGAGCCATTCTCCATTTTGTCCATTGTATCAGGATCTCTCAGCTAGCTGGAAAGAGGAAAGGATCCCTCGATGCAAAAAGGATAAAGGATCTCTCGACTATCAAATGATGAATTATATTAATTATACAAATAATTCTTGATAAGCTATTCGTAAAGTAAGAATCATTCGAAGTGTGACAACAGATCTGAGAAACTCGTGTTACTATATAAATCCCTAGCTATCTAGATTATTGAAGCAGATCAAGGAAAGTAGAACCGCAAACACTGACAGCACCGAAGAGTAGATCCTAAATCAAGAAATATATGCTCTCAAAATTAATAAAGATTGCTTGTCAAAAAAAAATCAATAAAGATTGAAACAAAAAGAATTTACTAGGCAACAGCAAATCAAAACTTGAGTCTCCATGTGTTGACAGAAGAGATTATTTTGACAAACCAAGCTGCAGTAAAAGCATATTCATTGGTCAAAAAAAGCAAGCTCGAGTTCAATTTATATGTCATGTACTCGAAGCACAAAATTTAAAATAAAGAATGACTCATTGTAATATGTCATGTAATCAAAGCACAAAATTTAAAATGAAGAATGACTCATTGAAAAAATGTGGATAATCTGAATGCATTCTCCAATAATAACCATAGTTCAGCTCTCTGCCTGCCACAAATATCCCGTGTCAAACACTCAAACCCACACAGAAAACTCAAAGAAATTGACAAAAGTAGATACTGATTATTATTAAACAAAGACTGAAATGTGAACACAGAATGTAGAGATGATGATTCATGAAAACAAATTTGCCGTAAAATAAGAGTCAACAGAAATGTGATAACAGTGTGAACATCATATGTCCAGAATCGTGGATAATTTTTGTCAATTACATTGTCAAAAAACTAAATGTAAGAAAACCGAAGGTGTAAAGGAGTAAAATGATTCACAATCAAGAAAGATTGTGCCAAAATGAACCTGATTGCTTGATACTACATAGCAAGTTATAGCTTCAAAACAAACTACACTAGAGAAAACAGTCATGTATCAAGTTTCGCAAAACATTACCATTTTCTTATACTCAATTGGAAACGCCTTATAACAGAAAATTCACATGAGAACTCCAGAATTAAGCGAACGAAATAATCAACAAGAAAAGAATAAGAACGCAACACATGAAAATCATAGAAGAGAAAATAGAACCTGAAGAAATCATATGTTCACTGACTACTTCTCCTGAAACACCAAAGAGTAAATAACAAATCAACATATATATACACTCAGAGTGGATGAAGAAATTTTAAAACAAAAAAAAAATTAATAGATATCACCAAACCAAAAATGATGGGCTCCATGCTATGTAGAATTTTATTAATTTGACAAATCACGCTGCAGAGAAAACATCAAACTTCAATTTGTATATGTCGAGCCAAGAAATAAAATTGAAGAACAACTCAATGAAAAAATGGAATGAACAACTCAATAAAAATGAAGAACTCAATGAAAAAAGTTCAATTCGTATATGTCATTCTCCGTTCTTATCTGTTGCTAGAATAGAGGTCTTCTCAGCTCTCTACAAAATGGATAAAAAGTGTATTTCAATTAAAAGACAAGTCAAGAGAAGTGTAATTGGGTGAATATCTTGATATCTACAATATGAAAAAAGCATGTCACTAACAATCTCCTATTCTCGTTTATAGCAAACCTGAAATTAAGCAATCATGGAAAAAACAACCTGGCCAACAGATCAAGAAACAAAAGAAAATTGAACACAACAGGCAAACTTTAGAATTGAAAAATTAAAATCACATCTTCTCCTGCAGAACCAAAGAGTAAACACCAAATCAAGAAATCAAGAAATATATGATATACGAATCGATAAAGAAATATTGAAACAAATGTTTTTACTAAGATCGCCAAACCAAATATCGAGGCACCATGCTATGAAGAAAGTTATTATTTTGACAAACCAAGCTGCCTGCAGAAAACACGTTCAAAGTTCAATTAATTTATTTTGCATCAAAGCCAAGAAATAAAAATTTAAAAGGAACGATTCATTGAAGAAATTCGAATTATCTATCTCATTGTTCTCTGTTCTTATCCATTCAATCAAGAATTGCTATTTGGACTTCAGCTCACTGCAAAACAGATAACGCACGTCTCAATTATCTATTATCTAACGAAGAATTATATCAATAAATGCAAATAATTCTTGATGACTGATAAGTAAAAAAAGATTCATGAGAAGTGTGATCATGTAAAATTCTGATTTTTGATGGCTGCAATATGAGATTAAGCAATCACGGAGCACACAATCTGGCCAACATATCAAGAAATCAAGAAATATAAGTATACTATACGAATAAGAATAAATAATAAGAATTAATCAAAAAAGATTGGAACGGATATTTTTTACTAGAGACACAAAACCAGAGGCTCCATAAGGAAGTTATGGAAGAACCATGCTGCAGAAAAACACATTCACAGTTCAATTCGTTTATCTTGCATCAAAGCCAAGAAAAAATAAAAACCATAAAGAAGGACACTCATTGAAGGAAATTGATTTATCTATCTGATAACTAAACTAAGATTTATGAGAAGCAATCATCAGATGGCTACAATATCATATTTAAGCAATCACGGAGCACAACATATCAAAAAATATATACTATAAGAATAAGTTCAATTTTTTGAACAGGAAGAATAGTTTAATTAATGAAAAAAGATTGAAAGGATATAATTTACTAGAGATCACCAAATCACAAAACCAGAGGCTCCCAAAGAAAGTTATTGAAGAATCATGCTGCAGAAAAACACATTCACGGTTCAATTTGATTATCTTGCATCAAGGGCAAAGAAAAAATAAAAACCATAAAAGAAGGACACTCATTGAAGAAAATTTGTTTTATCTATCTGATTGTTCTCCGTTCTTATGCGTCGAATCAAGTATCGCGAAATGTTTTAGATCCAATCTCGATTATCTCCGTCAGCTCGCTGCAAAATCTTGGAAACCTATCCGTAAAATAAGGGTCAAAAGAAATGTGATAACAGATCTGAGAAAAGGATGTTACAACGTAGATCCCGAATAATATAGTCTATAAAACCAGATCCATGAAAAAAGGAACAGCAAACCCTTAAATTAAGTCATCACAGAGGAAACCAGAACAAACAAAACCTTTAGAATCATAAAATTCCTACAGCACCAAATAGTAAATCAAAAATAAATATTTGCTCTCAGAATCAACAAAGAAAGACTGAAACGAAAAGAACAAGTCCCGAAGGGGCAAAGGCACTTATCTCTACTTTCCCCACTTCAGACAAAAATTAACAAGGTGCGATGTGATTGATAAAAGAGGCTTCTATTGCACACCAAACCCATGTAACACTTACCTGTGAAGAACATCATATGTCCAGAATCGTGGATAATTTTTGTCAGATTACAATGTCAAAAAACTAAATGTAAGAAAACCTAAGGTGTAAAAAAAGCTAAATGTAAGGAAAACCTAAGGGGTAAAGGAGTAAAATGATTCACAATCAAGAAGATTTTGCCAAATGAACCTGATTGCTTGATACTACATAGCAAGTTTCGCAATCAAGAAGAATGTAAAAAAACTACATGGCAGAAAACAGACAGTTTCAATTCACAATTCAACCTGGCGTGGTAATCATGTGTCAAGTTTCACAAAACATTATTACCATTATCTGATATTCAATTGGAAACACGTTAAAACAGAAAATTCACATGAGAACTACAGCATTCTGCCAACAAATTAAACAAAACAACAAACTCCAAAATTGAAACCAACAGTAAACAAATCAAACTTCAGAATTAAGAGAACCAAATAATCAACAAAAAAAGAATATGAACGCAACACATGAAAATCACAAAAGAGGAAGATACAGAACCCGACGAAATCATATGTTCATTGTCTACTTCTCCTGAAACACCAAAGAGTAAATAACAAATCAACATATATGTACTCTCAGAGTGGATGAAGAAATGTTAAACCAAAAAAAAAATTGAACAGATATCACCAAATCAAAAATGATAGGCTCCATGCTATGTACAATTTTATTAACTTGACAAATCATGCTGCATAGCAAACATGTTCAAATTTCATTTCATATATGTGAAGCCAAGAAATAAAAATGAAGAACAACTAATGGGAAAAAAAAAAAACTGATTTATCTATTGGTGTCATTCTCCGTTCTTAACTGTTGCTAGAATAGAAGACTTCTCAGCTCACTGCAAAATGGATAAGAAGTGTATCTCGATTATCCAATTATGAAGAATTATATACAATATTTAGACAAATAATTCTTGATAACCGATTTAAAAGAAGAGTCGAGAGAAGTGTGAATGCTGAATTTGTTGATAACGACGGTGATAAAAGCATATCACTAACAATCTCCTATTCTCGTTTATAATAACCCCGAAATTAAGCAATCATGGAAAGAACAACCTGGCCAACAGATCAAGAAACAAAAGAGAATTGAACACAACAGGCAAACTTTAGAATTGAAAAATTAAGATCACATCTTCTCCTGCAGAACCAAAGAGTTAATAGCAAATCATATGATATAAGAATCAATAAAGAAAATTGCAACAAATGTTTTTACTAAATACCGCCAAACCAAATCTCGAGGCTCCATGCTATGAAGAAAGTTATTATTTTGACAAACCAAGCTGCAGAAAACACGTTCAAAGTTCAATTAATTTATTTTGCATGAAATCCAAGAAATAAAAATTAAAAAAGAACGATTCATTGAAGAAATTCGATTTATCTATCTGATTATTCTCTGTTCTTATCTATTCAATCAAGAATGGCTATTTGGACTTCAGCTCGCTGCAAAATCGACAACACGCGTCTCAATTATCTATTATCTAACATAATCTCGAGGCGCCATGCTATGAAGAAAGTTATTATTTTGACAAACCAAGCTGCAGAAAACATGTTCAAAGTTCAATTCATTTATTTTGCATCAAAGCCAAGAAATAAAAATTAAAAAAAAATGATTCATTGAAGAAATTCGATTTATCTATCTGGTTGTTCTCTGTTCTTATCTACTCAATCAAGATTTATATATCTGATTGTTCTCTCTCTCTGTTCTTTATCTACTCAATCAAGAATCGCTATTTCGACATCAGCTCGCTGCAAAACCGACAACACACGTCTCAATTATCTATTATCTAATGAGGAATTATATCAATAAATTTATACAAATAATTCTTGATGACTGAAAAGTAAAAGAAGATTCATGAGAAGCATTATCGTGTAAAATTCTGATTCTTGATGGCTACAATATGAGAATAAGCATAAATAATAAGAATTAATGAAAAAAGATTGAAATGAATATTTTTTACTAGAAATCACCAATTCACAAAAGCAGAGGATCCATAAGAAAGTTATTGAAGAACCATGCTGCAGAAAAACACGTTCACAATTCAATTCATTTATCTTGCATCAAACCCAAGAAAAAATAAAAACAACAAAGAAGGACACTCATTGAAGAAAATTGATACGTTAATACAGTAGGTCATTAAAATAAGAACAGCAACCTCCAAGATCAAACCAGCAAGAACCAAATCAAACCTCAACAAAAAGATACAGAACTGAGAATACAAAACTTAAAGATCAAACAAGAGGAAGACAGAACCATAAGAGATTGTGTGTTTATTCCTGCAACAACAAAGAGGAAAATAACTACTAAAAAAAAATATATATATATATATATGAACTAAGAATCAATATACTGAAAAGAAAAAGACTCGCAATTCAATTTGTATATGTCTTTTCTTAATCACAAAGACCAAAACAGAAAAGAACACCATGATGAAGTAATTGGATTTATCACCCTCCAACTGAAAAGAACAACATGTTGAAGCAATTAGATTTAACTTGACCTTCCTTTCTTATCCATTCTATGAAGTATCCCAATGTTCTAGATGTCTAAACATCAGCTTACTGCAAAACAGACGTGTATATCTTGATTATCCAAGAAAGAGATGGACATCTACATTCAAGGAAGAAACAAAAGCCATTAAATTCAAAAGGCTCAGAATCTTGTATGTTACACACTCACATTCCTGATGCAAAAACTGCTAAACTAGCAAGGGACACCTTCATATCAAGACGTTTAGATCACGGCTAGAAAAAAACCACACAAAGCTCTGTCCACTTTTTTCAGAATTGAGTAAACTTTCGCACTGTCAATTATATGTCAAAAACCTAAATATAAGAAAACAGTACAATGATGGGGTAGTGTGGCAAATAGTAGTAGAAAAAAAGAAGAAAAAAAGACAAAAGATTAGCATAATTCTCTAAACCAAGCCTCTGATCAGCATATCACAAATACAGTATCACAAAGTTGTCCCAACTTTTCCAGAATCGTGTAATACAGAAAGATGTCATACAGAAACATTAATATAAGGAAACAGTAGTGAGCTGAACTATTCAGATAAAACCAGCAACCCTACTCGCACATCAATATCTCTCGCACGTAACAACCATGGAATGAAAACAAAAAAGACTGGACACTAAAACACAGAGAATAACTGAAATGAAAATGAAGTTTGCCAACAGAGAATAACTGATACACAATTGGAAACACCTTAAAACAGAAAATTTAAATGAGAACTCCAGCATTCTGCCAACAAATTAAAGGCAGAACACCAGTTTACATGGTATAATATTTGTTACTAATGAGGAGTTAGAAGAATAGTAAATGAAACTCTAACAAACACAACAACCAGATCATTAAAATTAAAATAAGAACAACAAACTCCAAAATTGAAACCAACAATAAACCAATCAAACTTCAGAATTAAGAGAACAAAATAATCAACAAGAATAAGAACGCAACACATGAAAATCACAGAAGAGGGAGATATAGAAACCTAAGAAATCCTATGTTCACTGATTACTTCTCCTGAAACACCAAAATGTAAATAAAAAATCAACATCTATATACTCTCAGATTGGATGAAGAAATTTTAAAACAGAAAAGAATTTTATAGATATTACCAAATCAAAAATGATAGGCTCCATGCTTTGTAGAATTTTATTAATTTGACAAATCACGCTAGAGAGAAAACAGTTTCAAACTTCAATTCATATATTTTGAGCCAAAAAAAAAAAATGAAGAACAACTCAATGAAAAAACTGATTTATCTATTGGTGTCATTCTCCATTCTTATGTTGCTAGAATATAACTGCAAAATGGATAAAGTGTATCTTGATTATCCAATTATGAAGAATTATATACAAAATTTAGACAAATAATCTTGATAACCGATTGAAAAGAAGAGTTAAGAGAAGTGATGATTGTGTCAATTTCTTGTTATCTACAATACGGAAAAAGCATATATCACTAACAATCTCTTGTTCTACTTTATAGCAACACTGATTAAGCAATCATGGAAAACACAACCTGGCCAACAAATCAACATATCAAGGAATCAAGAAACAAAAGAAAATTGAACACAAGAACAAGCAAACTTTAGAATCGAGAATTTTAAATCATATCTTCTACCAAAGAACCAAATAGTAAATACCAAATCAAGAAATATGATATAAGAATCAATAAAGAAAGGTTGAAACAAATGTTTTTACTAAAGATCGCCAAACCAAATCTCGAGGCACCATGCTATGAAGCAAGTCAGTATTTTGACAACCAAGCTGCAGAAAACACGTTCAAAGTTCAATTCATTTATTTTGCATCAAAGCCAATAAATAAAAATTTAAAAAGAACGATTCATCGAAGAAATTCAATTTATCTATCTGATTGTTCTCTTTCCATATCCATTCAATCAAGAATTGCTATTGGGACTTCAGTTCACTGCAAAACCAACAATGCACGTCTCAATTATCTATTATCTAACAGAAGAATTATATCAATAAATTTATACAAATAATAATTCCTAATGACTGATAAGTAAAAGATTCATAAAAATGTCGTGTAAAATTCTGATTCTTGATGCCTACAATATGATATTAAGCAACCACGGAGCACAGAATCTGGCCAACATATCAAGAAATCAAGAAATATACACCGTGAGAATAAGAATAAGTTTAATTGATGAAAAAAGATTAAAAGAATATTTTTTTTATTAGAGATCACCAAATCACAACAAACCAGAGGCTCCATAAGAAAGTTATTGAAGAATCATGCTGCAGAAAAACACATTCAAGGTTCAATTCGATTATCTTGCATCAAGGCCAAAGAAAAAATAAAAACCATAAAGAAGGACACTCATTGAAGAAAATTGATTTACCTATCTGATTGAAGAAAATCGAATCAAGAACCTTAAAACGTTTCAGCTTGCTGCAAAATCTATAAACGCAAATCTCGATTAACCATTGAAGAATTGTGAAATTCTTGATATCTATAATCCGAAAATAGCATATGAAAACGCAATTCAACAACGATATCCATGACATTGAAGAAATCAAGAACTGCAAACCCTAAAATCGAGTCATTTAAACGAGTTTGAGAAGCCGATCTGAAGAAGAAGAAGAAGAAGAACAATCAAAACTGTGCAATGAAAAAATTCAAGATTATCAACAAAGTAGTAATTAAGAATTTAGGATGAAGAACAAACGAGAGAAATATAGAGCGTGCTCCTTTGACGAGCTCTTGAATGATGAGGAAGACTTGAATGATAGCAGAGGCGGTTTATATGCAATTTAAAAATACAAACGTTGGATAAGATATCCTTGGACCTTTTTTTTTTTTACGAATCGATGGACCTTACAATACTAGTAAATATATATTGATACATTAATTTTTTAAAATTTTATTATCTTTTTTTTTATAAGATTTCAAAATTTTATTATAAAAAAATTAAAATTTTAATATTTGTTTCTTTTTTTTATAATAAATCTCTATTATATACATAGCGAGATTCTCACGGAGCTCTCTCGTGCATTCTCATGAAAATTTCTTAGGTGTCATTTAATTAGAGAGATTTAATTGACTCTTTCTCAAAAAAAGATTTAAAAAAAATAAAAAAAAAAAGATCTTCTCAAAAAAAAATTTAAAAAAACAGAAGAAAAAAAATCTTTGTATAAAAAAAAAACTTTGTACTTATTTGTTGGATTGAATGTTGGATATATACAAATTAATTTGTAAAAAAAAATAACTACAGTAATCGGATATATATAAGCTCATACAAAGTTATGTTCTCTAAAACAATACAGTAGTACTATCTTTCAAAAAAAAAAAATACAGTACTTTTTTCGTTTTCTAAAACAATACTATTAAATATATATTGATACATTAATTTTTTAAAATTTTATTATCTTTTTTTTATATAAGATTTTAAAATTTTAATATAAAAAAATTAAAATTTTAATATATGTTTTCTTGATTTGAAGGAGGGCTCCCTGCACCTTCTCAGAAAAGGTTTTGAAGTATGTGGTATTTTGGAGGATGTTTTTGTCACAAAAAAAACGAATAGATACGGCGAACCCTATGGATTTGTAAAATTCTATAAAGTAAAAGATGTTACGAAGATGACGAAGGCCCTTAACAATGTTTGGTTCGGACACTACCGTGTTCGCGCCAGTGTGGCCATTTTCGATCGTCATTATACGGGGGAGGAGAAGTATTCTGAGAAGAAAAAGGTTGACCTGTTGAAGGGATCTTTTGAACTTTCTAAGAAGGACGGTTCCAAAGTTCCCGCGAAGCTTGTCTCTTCTGACGGTGGTGTTGGCAATACCTTAGGGACGGAGTCTTTGTTTCAGGGGGAAGGTGTGCAGAGGGCTCTGGTCATCCGGAATGTGTGCGGGTGGGGGAAGTTCTCGTCAAGCTTGGAGCTAGTAAGGAGCAGGGAGTTAGGAAAGCTGATCAGAACATCGGGGAGCTATCTAAGGATTCTGAGAAGGAGATAGGGGGAAAGATTCTCATGCGAAATTATCGAACGAAGTCAGATGATATTAAGTGGGTTAAAAATGGGTTGGTAGGGACAGTGTTAAATGGTGAAGCAATCCCTCTGATCCAGAACAGAATATCTGACGCAGGTTTTGGCGATCTCGTTATTATCCCCATGGGGGCTGACAAAGTTTTTGTTAGAAGCTCCGAGGGAGTAGATGTTTTGCCAATTGTGAAGGGAGCTAAAGAATTTTTCAGTCTCGTTTTTTCAAACTGGGTACGTTGGGGAGAGGCTGTAATGCCCTATCGGAGAGGTGTGTGGGTTCGTTTGTATGGTATCCCGCTGCATGCTTGGAATGTTGACTTTTTCAAGCTTTGTGTTTTTGACTGTGGAAGTTTCCTACGTGCGGATAGTTGTTCCGCTGATAGTGACAGACTGGACTTCGCTCGGGTTCTTATAGCCACGCCCGATCTAGAGATAATTAAGAAGGTTGTGACTGTTTTGGTGGATGGCACTCAGGTGGAGGTTAACATAATGGAGGAATAGGGGTATGCTTTGGGGGAGGACATTTGTCTTTTTGAGGAAGAGTGCGGGTCCGAGGAAACTCAATCTGATTTGGGAGAAGGGTACGTTGACCTAGAAGTCCGGCGTAATGTCGACGTTATAGTTGAGAGTTTTGCGGAGGGGCTGGAGAAAGAGGTTTGAAGCGGGTGGAAAAATGCGCGAGCGTAAATCGCTCGCTTAGACAGTAAAGTCGCCACCGAATTTTATTTATTCCCAAACGAAGAGGAAAATATCGATAAAACCTTGAAAGAATGGAAAGATGGTTGTCGCAACCATTTCCGGGTTCAGGAGTCGATTATGCGAGGGGAAGGTATTAGCACCCCTCACATCCGTTGTACTCAACGGGAACCTTCGCGTTAATTTTAGGGTTAAAAGAGTGTTTTAATTTATTTGCTTGCTTTTATTAATTATAAGAATTATTTACAAGAGGGGAAAAATGTTAGTTTTTTATTAGTGGGCTCGACAAGATGTTGAATCCTGCTCCTACGTATTCCCTGGTGCGATGGGAAACTCAAAGCCCTGTAGTTCTGGTAGAAAATAATTGTTGGTTGGTTGATTTTAATTATTGAAAAAAAAAAGTTTTAACCGCGCTTGGGTAAAAAGTTTGTTTTAACTAAAAAAAAGACTCGTGCTTGAAAGATGGTACCCGCTTGAGAAAAAAAAATTGAGCGTGCATGACCGCAAAAAGAGTGAAATTTGATGAATTGAGATTGATTTTAAGTTATGGAAGACAAACAACCGGTAGGCAAGGCGCATGGCCAGCATTCGGTCATTTGAGGTATGAGCGGATGTACATCCGCCGGTCCCCTTTTCAATCCAAATTATTTAAGTTTATTCAGATATTTGACATTACAAATGATTTATTTTTTTGCGTTTTTTACTATATTTGAACTTAAATTAAACAAATTAGATAAACAAATGAAAAGGGTAAAAATATAAGTAAATAAAAAAATAAAATAAAATAAAATAAAATAAAAAAATAAAAAAATAAGTAAATAAATAAAATTTCACAGATTGTACATCACTGGGGGTGCGTATAGCAACAGACTTAGAAGGCCCAACCCGGGAAGGGCCCAGAGGCGCTGGACAAACAAAAAATAGAGGGAAGGGATCTGGGCTGTCTGATTAATCAGACAGCCCTGATGAGATCGCAGATGGGTGATGGTGAGCTGTCTGGTGTGATCAAACGGTCAGGATGATAACCGCGTACTGTGTGCGCGTGACACAGGATCTGGGCCTATAAATACACCAAACCACCGAGGATAACTCATTTTTCCAGTTTTTTCTCTCTCTTCTTTAACTTCTCTCTCTCGGTCTCTCTCACTTCTCTCCTAGGGTTCTTGAGTTCTCAAGAACAGGGATGAATCTTCATCCCTTCCGGTCAGCCACCACCGCACCGCCCAGAATCCGGCGGCGGCGCCACCGAGCCGGCCGCCGTTAACCACCACCAGAAAACCCGAAATTCCCAAAAAAATCCATAATGCAACCAAACCTCTTTTTAACACCTATTTATCAATTCTAAGCACAGATTAAGCCTCAAAACCCGAAATAAACACCCAACAATTTTTTACCCAAAAACAATTTCAAATCCGCTACTATTTTATATTATTACCATGAATACAGCCACAAAATCAAACGAAAATCACTCTACCAATACATATAAATACACAGCGACAACAAAAATAGAGGTTTACATCAAAAACCAAATTTAGAAGAATACTAACCATGAACTCAGTGAACTCCCTTGCTTCTCTGTCCTTCCGCTGTCTGTTCCTTCTGCGTTTCGTCCTTTTGATTCTTTTCGATTTTTGCTGCGAGATACTTCTAGGACCGGTGGAGGTGGAAGTGTTTGAAGCTTCTTCCTTGTTGTGTCTTCATTTTGGTTCTCTCTTTTTTGCGTGTGATTTTTCTCTGTGATTTTTTTTCGTGTTTTTTTTTCTCTTTTCTTCTCTGTGTGTGTGTCCTTTTTACGTAGAATTCTGTGGTATTTATATAGCAATAGGACCAAGTTTTGGCATTGAATCCTGATTGATTTGATATGAATGATGATTGAACAAATTTGCAAGTGAATGAAAATTTTCCTTTTTGGTTTGATTTGTTCTCATCTACAACTAATGTGATTCAATTTTGTTTATGAGTAGGATTTCAATTTTCCATTCCTGGATTAATAGCATACGCGTACTCACTGCATCCTTGGTAGTCTATCTTAGCACATCTTGTGCTGAGAAGACTGTTCTTGTTAATATATATATATATATATATATATATATATATATATATATATATATATATATATATATATATATATATATATATATATATATATATATATATATATATATATATATATATATATATATCTCATTTTGACTTGTTCAAAAAAAAAAAAAATAACTAAATTAATCGGATATATATAAGCTCATACAAAGTTATGTTCTCTAAAACAATACAGTAGTACTATCTTTCAAAAAAAAAAAAACACTACAGTACAGTACTTTTTTTCTTTTTATAAAACAATACTATTAAATATATATTGATACATTAATTTTTTAAAATTTTATTATCTTTTTTTTTATATAAGATTTTAAAATTTTAATATAAAAAAATTAAAATTTTAATATATGTTTTCTTATTTATAATAAATTTAGTTTAAAGAGAATAAATGAGTTTCGGTGTGAACTTTTCATAATACCAACGATATCCTTGATTCTTTTAGTAGCAACAAAAATATTTTATTAACAAATTCACCATAACATAAGACACATCTATTTTTTTAGCATAAATTTTTTTTATTAACAAACTTACCATAACATAAGACATTTTTTTTTTGGACATAAGTTAGACACATGCAAACACGGAACACGCTTGTCTGGTCCGCTAGTAAATATATAAATTTGATTATAATTATCAATGATAAATTATTCAATTTTTTATGTATTCGTCACAAATAATGGTTCAATGTATATCTACTTATACTTCTATACAATATATAAAGAAAATACATGAATTTTGGTGTGGACTTTTAATAATACCAACAATACCATTGATTTTTTTTAGTAGTAACAAAAATCTTTTATTAACAAACTCACCATATTATAAGACACATCTTATTTTTTTTAGCAGCAAAAATCTCTTATTAAGAAACTGACCATAGCATAAGACATTTTTTTTTTTGACATAAGTTAGACACGCGCCTGCCTGACCCGCTAGTTTTTTAATAAGAAAAATTAGAAATTTGATTGGGAATAATTTCGATAATTTAGTTTGATAGTAATTAACTTTTATTGTATTATTATTATTAATAGTTAATTGTTTATGTTTTTTTTATATGAAAAATATTGTTTATGTTTCAATTTTTATATTCTTATAAGTTATAATCTATTTTATTTTTATTTTTAAGTATATAATTTGTTTATTGTATTCTTCTTTTATTTTATTTTATTTCAAATTTTTTTTAGTGAAATTGTTGAGTTCATCGTATTCGTCTATTTTGTTGCTATTTTTATGAATATAGATTATTTTGTTTTGATCCAATCTATAATCAATTTTGTTTTTATTTATCATTTTTCCAGTTTTTTCTCTCTCTTCTTTAATTTCTCTCTCTCGGTCTCTCTCACTTCTCTCCTAGGGTTCTTGAGTTCTCAAGAACAGGGATGAATCTTCATCCCTTCCGGCCAGCCACCACCGCACCGCCCAGAATCCGGCGGCGGCGCCACCGAGCCGGCCGCCGTTAACCACCACCAGAAAACCCGAAATTCCCAAAAAAATCCATAATGCAACCAAACCTCTTTTTAACACCTATTTATCAATTCTAAGCACAGATTAAGCCTCAAAACCCGAAATAAACACCCAACAATTTTTTACCCAAAAACAATTTCAAATTCGCTACTATTTCATATTATTACCATGAATACAGCCACAAAATCAAACGAAAATCACTCTACCAATACATATAAATACACAACGACAACAAAAATAGAGATTTACATCAAAAACCAAATTTAGAAGAATACTAACAAGGAACGCAGTGAACTCCCTTGCTTCTCTGTCCTTCCGCTGTCTGTTCCTTCTGCGTTTCGTCCTTTTGATTCTTTTCGATTTTTGCTGCGAGATACTTCTAGGACCGGTGGAGGTGGAAGTGTTTGAAGCTTCTTCCTTGTTGTGTCTTAATTTTGGTTCTCTCTTTTTTGCGTGTGATTTTTCTCTGTGATTTTTTTTCGTTTTTTTTTTCTCTTTTCTTCTCTGTGTGTGTGTCCTTTTTACGTAGAATTCTGTGGTATTTATATAGCAATAGGACCAAGTTTTGGCATTGAATCCTGATTGATTTGATATGAATGATGATTGAACAAATTTGCAAGTGAATGAAAATTTTCCTTTTTGGTTTGATTTGTTCTCATCTACAACTAATGTGATTCAATTTTGTTTATGAGTAGGATTTCAATTTTCCATTCCTGGATTAATAGCATACGCGTACTCACTGCATCCTTATCCCTTGATTTTTTTTGTGTTTTTTTTTACTAATAAAAAAAAATGAAATAAAATAAAATGAAAAAAGGACACCAGTGGGATTCGAACTCATGATCCTACACTTGCAACTCCTCAAACTCTCTTATCAATACCAAATGAACTAAGTTAAATATTTGAAAGTGAAATGCATTGCAAATAATATAACACTAATCATGAAGTCAAAATTTGGGGTATGACAAGGTTGGCGAAGCTTGCCTTGATCAAAGTGGGGCGGAGAAGGCGGGAAAGCCAGTTATTAATCTATCTTGTGAGGGGGAAACTGCGAATGAGGCCGAACGGATCGTGGATTCTTTTAGTCCGGTCAGTGATCGTGCGGAGCCACCGGCTATTACACAAGGAGAGTGTGAGGATCGGGATTTAAGATCCAGTGTTGCTCCTTCTATTCTCGACTCACATGAGCGTTTTCTTATTCATAAAGAAGCCGAGGGTACTGGTCGCAGTGATAGATTGTTGTGTCGAAGCAAACGTACCAATTCTTGCCCTCCAAAGGCGAGCTGTTCTGTCATCTCGGGGCCGTGGAGTTTGGATTGACTTCATGATCAGACTCATGGGGAGGCAGGGGTTATTTTTTCATCAAGTGGGAAAGCGAAGAAGGGAGATAAGCTAGCTGCGAGGAAGCAAAAGGTTAGGCAATTTGACACTAGGAAAAGGAAAGGAGGAGGGTTGCTGCGTCATCCGCTTCACAACATCAAAAAAGTAGCTAGGCTGCCAAGCAAAGACCGTGGTGAGGTTCTCAAAATCTTAATAAAGCATGTTCGGCGCCGTAGAGGAGGGGATAACATTAATCGATCTTGTTCTGTGAGTCGTCGAACGTCTTCCGTCGAGTCTTCGTCTTCGTCCTCTGTTAATAATGAGTGGCAGAATTGGGTGGCTATGCAAGGGAGTGAGCAGATGGTAGTGGATGATGTTTGGGGGATAGGAAAGGCTATTGGTGTCAAGTTTAAGGGAGATAATGTGAACATGTTTCGGGTTCTTTCTAGGGCGAACAAAGGAAAGAAAGAGCTTCCCGGCCCACATCATGAGGGGGGGAGTTCGGCAAGATACGGTGTGCTAGAATTGCGGGCTCTTGGTGTGTGTAGGGGGAGTGTGGCTCATGAAGATAGTATCATGGAATATTAGAGGATTAGGTGGGTTAGAGAATAGGAAGGAGGTGCGTAAGTTGGTGGGTGACCTGACACCTTTTATTCTGTGTCTCCAGGAAACTAAATTGCAATCCTGTGATGTTTTTCTTACTTCGAATCTCTGGGGTAGTATGTCTCATGAGTTCTCTTTTCGTCCTTCGGTTGGGGCGTCGGGGGGGGGGGGGGGGGGGGGGGGGGGGGGCTGCTAACTATTTGGGATCCCTCTGAAGTGGTTATGTGGTCAACTGAGAGTCAGGATCATGTGTTGTGGTGTCATGGCTGTTTTCTTAAGACTGGAGAAGATTTTTCGGTGGCAAATGTTTATGCGCCATGTGATGATATAGCAAAGCAACAACTATTTATCGATGCGTATACAGGTGGTAGGGATGGAGAGGGTGTGCATTTGTGGGGACTTTAATGCGGTAAAACATGTTGATGAACGTCGTTCGTCCAGGGTGGGTCAACGCAGCTTAGATCATATTCCTTTTAACCTCTTTATAGATGATAATAATTTAGTCGATCTACCCTTGATTGGTCGTAAGTTTACTTGGTTTAAAGGGGATGGTCTTTCGATGAGTCGCCTTGATAGGTTTCTTCTTTCGGAGGGGTGGTGCTTGACTTGGCCCAATTGCAAGCAGGTGGCCAAATTGAGGGGGTTGTCTGATCATTGTCCTCTAGTTCTCTCGGCGACGGAGGAGGATTGGGGACCCCGTCTGTCTAGGATGCTTAAGTGTTGGAAGGATGTTCCGGGTTACAAAGTGTTTGTGAGAGAGAAGTGGAATTCATTCCAGGTGGATGGTTGGGGAGGGTTTGTGCTTAAGGAAAAGTTTAAGTTAATAAAAGGGGCCCTGAAAGAGTGGCATAAGACTCATGTCTGAAACTTGCCTAGTCGTATTGACTCTTTGAAAGATCGGGTGTCAGTGTTGGATCACAAGGGGGAAGAGGAGGACCTGTCAGTAGATGAGATAGCAGAGCTTCACGAAGCGACTGCGGATATTTTCTCGCTATCTAGGCTGCATACCAGCATTAGTTGGCAACAGTTTCGTTCCTTATGGCTCAAGGAGGGAGATGCAAACTCTAAGTATTTTCACTCGGTCTTGGCAGGTCGTCGTCGAAGGAATGCTATTTCTGTGATCCAAGTGGGTGGGAATACAGTAGAGGGAGTGTCCCCCATTTGGCAGGTTGTGTTTACCCATTTTGCGGATCACTTCAGGAAAATCAATGTGGAGAGACCGGGGGTGGATAACCTTTTGTTTAAAAGGCTGAACCATTTTGAGGGTAGTAGTCTCACCAAGCCTTTCTCAGAGTTAGAGGTGAAATCTGCTGTGTGGGACTGTGATAGTTATAAAAGCCCAGGCCCTGACGGGATAAATTTTGGTTTCATTAAGGATTTTTGGGCTGAACTTCGGGGTGATGTTATGCGTTTTATATCTGATTTTTAGAGGAATGGTAAATTGTCTAAGGGTATCAACTCTACTTTCATCGCTCTGATCCCAAAGGTCGACAGTCCTCAACGGCTGAATGACTTTCGGCCAATTTCGCTGGTTGGCAGCCTGTACATGATTTTGGCAAAGGTTTTGGCGAATAGGCTGCGTCTCGTTATTGGTAGTGTCATTTCAGAGTCTCAAACGGCGTTTGTCAAGGATCGGCAAATTTTGGACGGTATTCTTATTGCAAATGAGGTAGTAGATGATGCTCGGAAGGCTAAAAAAGAACTCATGCTCTTTAAGGTGGATTTTGAGAAAGCCTATGATTCCGTGGATTGGGGGTATCTGGAAGCGGTTATGGAGAGGATGGCGTTCCCAACCCTTTGGAGGAAGTGGATAAGGGAGTGCGTGGGCACCGCTACTGCATCTGTTCTTGTTAATGGCAGCCCTACGGATGAATTCCCTCTTGAACGGGGCCTTAGACAAGGAGATCCGTTATCTCCTTTCCTTTTTCTTTTGGCTGCCGAGGGTTTGAATATTCTGATGGAGGCTATGGTGACTCATAACTTTTTTACGGGGTATAGGGTTGGGGAGAGTGACTCGACTTCAGTGTCGCACCTCCAGTATGCTGATGATACCCTTCTGCTAGGGGAGAAAAGTTGGGCTAATGTTCGGGCATTGCGGGCTACTTTGGTGTTGTTTGAGAATATGTCTGGCTTGAAGGTTAATTTCAATAAAAGTATGCTGGTAGGGGTGAATATCCCTGTCTCCTGGTTAGGCGAGGCTGCGGCTGCACTGAGTTGTAAAGTGGGAAATATTCCTTTTCTTTATTTGGGTCTTCCTATTGGGGGTGATTCGAGGCGTCTGATTTTCTGGGAACCGGTGTTGGCTCGTTTAAAGAATAGATTATCTGGTTGGAAGAGTCGTTTTCTTTCTTTTGGTGGTCGTCTGGTTTTACTTAAGTCTGTCTTAACCTCTCTACCTGTCTATGCGCTATCCATTTTCAAAGCTCCTTCATGTATCATTTCTTCTATTGAATCTCTTTTAATTAAATTTTTTTGGGGGGAGGGGGTGAGGATTTTAGGAAAATCGCTTGGGTAAATTGGAAAACTATTTGTTTGCGTAAGGCGTATGGAGGTTTGGGGGTTAGGCAGTTGATGGAGTTTAATTTGGCTCTTTTAGGTAAATGGTGTTGGAGGTTGTTAGTGGATAGAGAAAGGTTGTGGTATAGAGTGTTGGCGGCTCAGTATGGAGTAGAGGGAGGGAGATTACGAGATGGAGGGAGGCGTGGATCGTTGTGGTGGCGAGAGATAGTGAGTATTAGGGAGGGTGGTGGTGAGCCAGGTGGTAGGTGGTTTGGTGACCATGTTGTTAGGAGGGTGGGAGATGGGCCCGATACTCTTTTTTGGACAGATCCTTGGTTGGATGGGACTCCTCTTTGTGAGCGGTTTGGGCGTTTGTTTGCTTTGGCTGAGACCAAATCGCATACGGTGGCTGAGATGTTTTCTTTAGGGTGGGGGTTGGATGGGGCGGCGTGGGTGTGGAGGAGGCAGCTGAGGGCATGGGAGGAGGAGTTATTGGGGGAGTGTCAGTCTTTACTCTCTGTCATTTCTTTACAGGTACAATCTTCGGATAGGTGGCAGTGGCAGCCAGACCCTGATACAGGCTACACTGTCCGGGGCGCTTATCAGCTTCTGACTACTATGGATTCAATTATTGTGGATGATGCGGAGCATCTCATTTGGCATCCTCAGGTTCCCTTGAAGGTTTCCATTTTTGCGTGGCGATTATTGCGTGATAGGTTACCTACAAAGTCAAACCTTGTCACTCGAGGCATATTATCTTCTGCAACTCATCATTGTGTTTCTGGTTGTGGGGCGGCCAAGTCGACCCACCATTTATTCATCTTTTGTAGTACTTTTTGTTCTATTTGGGATTTAGTTCGCTCTTGGATTGGTATTTCATCGACAGGTTTCACTTCTATCCGGGATCATTTTGTTCAGTTTACTTTATCAGCTGGTGGATCTAGAGCACGTCGGTCTTTTTTGCAACTCATTTGGCTTGCTAGTGTATGGGTTGTGTGGACGGAAAGAAATCATAGATTGTTCAGAGGTTCAACTAGCACTCTTCATCAGATGTTGGACAAGATCAAGCTCTTTTCTTATAGGTGGTTGAAGACGACGAGTGTTACTTTAGTCTTAAACTACCATAGTTGGTGGTCTAGTCCTTTGCTATGTTTGGGCCTTATATGATTGCTTGTATTTCTTTCTGTGACTATTTGTAAACTTTGGTAGTCTATCTTAGCACATCTTGTGCTGAGAAGACTGTTCTTGTTAATATATATATATATATATCGGCAAAATTACACTGCAGGTCCTTTATCTTATTTTTTTTGTAACATTTTGGTCCTTTATTTTTTTTTGTAACATTTTGGTCCTTTATCTTTTGTTTGTAACACTTTGGTCTTTTATCGTTTTTATTTGTAACACTTTAGTCCTTTTTTTTGTGACACTTTGGTCCTTATCTTATTTATTTATAAAAAATAAAGGACCTAAATGTTACAAATAAAAAATAATAAAGGACCAAAGTGTTACAAAAAAAAGATAAAGGACCAAAATGTTACAAAAAAAAGATAAAGGACCAAAATGTTACAAAAAAATAAGATAAAGGATCTGCAGTGTAATTTTGCCTATATATATCTCATTTTGACTTGTTCAAAAAAAAAAAAAATTTGTAAACAAAAATAACTAAATTAGTCGGATATATATAAGCTCATACAAAGTTATGTTCTCTAAAACAATACAGTAGTACTATCTTTCAAAAAAAAAAAAAAAATACAGTACAGTACTTTTTTCTTTTTCTAAAACAATACTATTAAATATATATTGATACATTAATTTTTTAAAATTTTATTACCTTTTTTTATATAAGATTTTAAAATTTTAATATAAAAAAATTAAAATTTTAATATATGTTTTCTTATTTATAATAAATTTAGTTTAAAGAGAATAAATGAGTTTCGGTGTGAACTTTTCATAATACCAACGATATCATTGATTCTTTTAGTAGCAACAAAAATATTTTATTAACTAATTCACCATAACATAAGACACATCTATTTTTTTAGCATAAATTTTTTTTATTAACAAACTTACCATAGCATAAGACATTTTTTTTTGGACATAAGTTAGACACATGCAAACACGGAACGCGCTTGTCTGGTCCGCTAGTAAATATATAAATTTGATTATAATTATCAATGATAAATTATTCAATTTTTTATGTATTCGTCACAAATAATGGTTCAATGTATATCTAACTATACTTCTATACAATATATAAAGAAAATACATGAATTTTGGTGTGGACTTTTCATAATACCAACAATACCATTTTAATAAGAAAAATTAGAAATTTGATTGGGAATAATTTTGATAATTTAGTTTGATAGTAATTAACTTTTATTGTATTATTATTATTAATAGTTAATAGTATATTGTTTATGTTTTTTTTTTATATTCTTATAAGTTATAATCTATTTTATTTTTATTTTTAAGTATATAATCTGTTTATTGTATTCTTCTTTTATTTTATTTTATTTCAAATTTTTTTAGTGAAATTGTTGAGTTCATCGTATTCGTCTATTTTGTTGCTATTTTTATGAATATAGATTATTTTGTTTTGATCCAATCTATAATCAATCTTGTTTTTATTTATCATTTTTCAAGTTTTTTCTCTCTCTTCTTTAATTTCTCTCTCTCGGTCTCTCTCACTTCTCTCCTAGGGTTCTTGAGTTCTCAAGAACAGGGATGAATCTTCATCCCTTCCGGCCAGCCACCACCGCACCGCCCAGAATCCGGCGGCGGCGCCACCGAGCCGGCCGCTGTTAACCACCACTAGAAAACCCGAAATTCCCAAAAAAAGTCCATAATGCAACCAAACTTCTTTTTAACACCTATTTATCAATTTTAAGCACAGATTAAGCCTCAAAACCCGAAATAAACACACAACAATTTTTTACCCAAAAACAATTTCAAATTCGCTACTATTTTATATTATTACCATGAATACAGCCACAAAATCAAACGAAAATCACTCTACCAATACATATAAATACACAGCGACAACAAAAATAGAGATTTACATCAAAAACCAAATTTAGAAGAATACTAACCAGGAACGCAGTGAACTCCCTTGCTTCTCTGTCCTTCCGCTGTCTGTTCCTTCTGCGTTTCGTCCCTTTGATTCTTTTCGATTTTTGCTGCGAGATACTTCTAGGACCGGTGGAGGTGGAAGTGTTTGAAGCTTCTTCCTTGTTGTGTCTTAATTTTGGTTCTCTCATTTTTGCGTGTGATTTTTCTCTGTGATTTTTTTTCGTGTTTTTTTTCTCTTTTCTTCTCTGTGTGTGTGTCCTTTTTACGTAGAATTTTGTGGTATTTATATAGCAATAGGACCAAGGGTGTGTTTGTTTCAAGGTTTGTAATGTTATTCATGGGAATATAAGATCTGGAATGTAACATTGCTATGTTTGTTTCAAGTTTTGAAAATTTGTTCCCAGGAATTTTTTAATCCCAGGAATGTTAATTACACATAACTTCTACACTTGTTATTCCCATGCTAATAGGGTGGGAATATAACATTCCCATGAGAATAAAACTCAACTTCCTATAACTTCTCATAACTTCCCACTACCACTCACATTTATTTGCATTTTTATTTTTTCAATTTTTTATTTTATATAAATTTTAAAAACATTCCCAGGAAATCTAAATTTTAACCAAACACATGAGTAGGAATGTTATTCCTGGAAATAATATTCCTAGGAATATCATTCCAAGGAATGCAATTTCATACCTTGAAACAAACACACCCCAAGTTTTGGCATTGAATCCTGATTGATTTGATATGAATGATGATTGAACAAATTTGCATGTGAATGAAAATTTTCCTTTTTGGTTTGATTTGTTCTCATCTACAACTAATGTTATTCAATTTTGTTTATGAGTAGGATTTCAATTTTCCATTCCTGGATTAATAGCATACGCGTACTCACTGCATCCTTGGTAGTCTATCTTAGCACATCTTGTGCTGAGAAGACTGTTCTTGTTAATATATATATATATATATATATATATATATATATATATATATATATATATATATATATATATATATATATATCTCATTTTGACTTGTTCAAAAAAAAAATTGTAAAAAAAAATAACTAAATTAATCGGATATATATAAACCCATACAAAGTTATGTTCTCTAAAACAATACAGTAGTACTATCTTTCAAAAAAAAAAAAAAAAAACAATACAGTACAGTACTTTTTTCTTTTTCTAAAACAATACTATTAAATATATATTGATACATTAATTTTTTTAAAATTTTATTATCTTTTTTTTTATATAAGATTTTAAAATTTTAATATAAAAAAATTAAAATTTTAATATATGTTTTCTTATTTATAATAAATTTAGTTTAAAGAGAATAAATGAGTTTCGGTGTGAACTTTTCATAATACCAACGATATCCTTGATTCTTTTAGTAGCAACAAAAATATTTTATTAACAAATTCACCATAACATAAGACACATCTATTTTTTTAGCATAAACTAGACCCTTACCCGTGCGATGCACGGGTGTGATGCGATTGTTTTTATTTTATAATTGCATAAAACTGAAACATTAAATATTATCAAAATAATAATAATAATAAAATAGAGAATCCGAGATTCAAAAGATTTATTTTCTAAGGAGAAGTGATGTGGCATTGTAAGTGGATCGGGTGTGGATAGGAAAATTTGGCATAGGCCCAATAAGAAGTGGCCCAATAATGATCCAACCCACAACTTTGAATAAGGTATGGCGGGACAAATTGCGAAGGCGCCAGTAGCTAAAAGTCATGGCGCCAAACGAAGAAAAATATCTCCTCCATAATCTCCCACTCCGATGACTCTTGAGAAAGAGGATAACAACCACCCCCCATGATCCACCCGAATAGAGGGTAAGGAGGAGAATAACCACCCCTAGCAGCGCTATTCACGAAGGAGTAAGGAGGTGACCGAAAAACATGGTAATGGAGCTTGGAGAAGAAGAAAGAATACTCTATAAATAGCACCGATCATTCGTTGTTAAAGGATTCCATTTTTTCTACAAAAATCAGGCATATGGACCTATTTTGAGTCTAAGCTGTGTAATTTATTTAATCCAATATCAATAATACAACCCCCTTTGAGTGTTCACCAGAACAGTAAGTGAGTGGTTAAATGAAGAAATATTATTGGTTTAAGGATTATGGTTTACTTTACATGAGTAACAGAATAACTATCTAAAATTTATATATACATGAGTAATAGGATATATCTCCGCACAACATATAAATCTATTTCAAAACACACAAAAGATTTGATGAAAAGAGATTTGGCAAAATCTAAGTCACACAATTGACATATAAATAGTGACAGAATTAGAAAAACTTAAACAAAACAAATAAAATTAAAGGGTACATACCTTTTAAAAATATTCCAAAGGGATATATGTGAAGAGCATCAACCTCACAGTTCAGTTCATTTGAGTAAGAGATGATGACCCAAAGCCTAAAATAAAAAATTATAAAAATAAGTATATCAATAAAAAAAATGAATAAATAAAAAAGTAAAGGAAAGGAAAGTAAAACAACTATTACATAATTCAATTAAAAATAAAGTATATATTATTTAATTTGTATCATAATAAAATATGAATACACATATACAGTAGCACTTAACTAAACCTATAAATAGATGTGCAACACAAAAGTTGAATGTATGATCTGCAACAAACAAAAAATGTCAAATTCTCTTAATTTTATTTGTTATGCAAAAAGTTAATTTTTGCAAAAAAGATCGTACTTTGACGGATATAATGCAAGAGAAACGATTCCCGTTTGGAGGGAAGGTTGTCGTGTTGGGTGGAGATTTCCGCCAAATACTCCCAGTTATACCTAAGGGAACAAGGCATGAAATTGTTCACTCCGCAATAAATTCTTCCCATCTCTGGTCTTATTGTGAAGTTCTGACGTTGACAACTAATATGAGACTTCTGTCAGGATGTGCAGATTCCGATATTGACAAGAGAAAGGATTTTTCGGAATGGATATTGGGAGTTGGTGACGGAAGTGTCGGACATGCAGACGATGAGTATATTGCGGTCCAAATTCCACAAGATTTGTTGATTGATGGTGGTGCTGATTCTCTTGCAGCTATTGTTCAAAGCACGTACCCGGATTTGGTTAAAAATATGAATGATTCATCATTTTTTCATCAAAGGGCAATTCTAGCTCCAACGAATTCAGTTGTTAGTAGTATAAATGAATACATTCTAGATGTGATACCAAGTGAGGAAAAAGTATATCTCAGTTATGATTCTCCATGTAACTAGAATTCTTTTGTTGATGTCCCTGACAATGTACACACTCCTGAGTTCTTGAATACTATTGTTTCTTCCGGCATTCCAAATCATAAAATAAGGCTCAAAATTGGTGTCCCAATTATGCTCATGAGAAATATGGACCAATCATCCGGGATGTGCAATGGCACGAGGTTAATAGTCACAAAGATGGGAACCTACGTTATTGAAGGACTAATTATATCGGGTAGTCATATCGGTGAAAGAGTGTTCATTCCGAGATTGTCGTTGATTCCTTCAGATAAGAGGCTTCCTTTCAGATTTCAGCGCCGACAATTTCCAATCAATGTTTGTTTCGCCATGACAATTAACAAAAGTCAAGGCCAGTCTCTTAATCATGTTGGGGTTTATCTTTCTCAGCCAATCTTTTCCCACGGCCAGTTATACGTCGCTTTGTCTAGGGTAACTTCAGATAAGGGTTTGAAGGTGTTAGTGGCTAATCAATCAGGTGAAAATCCAGATTTAGCTCGGAATGTGGTTTACAAGGAAGTGTTTCGAAATATATAATGTTAAGTATATTTTGTGTAACATATGGTTATTCTTAATTTACATTTCGCATAATTTATTCAATAAACATTATAATTATTCGTTTATTTGATCCCGCGTGATCTATTGTTTTTTTTTTGCGTGTCGTTGTCTCCTCGCTTAATTATCGGTTCTAATTGCTATAATTTTGATATGATTGCTTTATTTTATACCCACCAAATATATTTGCTCATCAACGTTAGTCGTGATATTAGGCTATAGTGTTATTATGCGTATAAACATATGAAATAGATAGTTATTCCTAATTTACGTTTCACATGATTTATTCAATAAACATTACAAATATTCGTTTATTTTATGCCGCGTGATCTATTATTTCTTTGCGTGTCATTGTCTCCTCAATTAATTATCAGTTCTAATTGGTATAATTTTGTTATAGCCGATTTATTTTATGTCCAACAAATATATTTGCTCATCATCATTATTTTTTGGTAGAGTGTACTTGTGGATTTAGTTGTGATATTATACTAGCCAAGTGGACTGCATGCAACTTTTTTATGCCTTCAACTGCATACAAACCTATCACCTCCTACAAGTATACTTTACGGCTACCTCCATTGTGCAGTTTTAGTTTCCCAAAGAAAAGAACCAATTCCAACGCTCTGTAATCATTGCAATGGATGTGAATTCATTGAAACCGTGTAAACTTGATCCTTGCTATTCCATCACACCCATCAATGCTATATTATATCGTTTTCCCATACCCCTCCACACCAATCGCCGATTCCATCTCTTTCTCTCTATCCGTTCACTAACCCTTTCAACATCGTCCAAATCATGTCCAATCTTCCAGATATTGCTCAGGCGTTCGCTACCTATGTGTCTGGTGTATGCGATGGTGGCGGTGAGAGTAGCAGGGGTGCTTCGCAACACTCGGATCGTGGTGCTTTTGAAGGTATATAATATATTTTCCTTTCTTAATGATTCCTGATTTTTTGCTGGTCAATAGTTTCCATTTTACTTATTATCATCATCCTATTTTAGGTTTTATGATTTGTAACTAGGTAAAACGATTTGAATCGTATGAAGATTATCCTATCTTGCATGTCTTCGTTCCATTGTGTTCCTATTTGTACTGATTCCTGGTTTTGCTGGTCAATCATGTTGATTGTGCTTATTATCATCGTTTGTGTCCTATCATCTTTTGAATGTTTGTTTTGCAAATTGATGTTCATTTTATGTCCTTCTGGTTTGCATTCAGTCATTTTGTTCGCTTAAATCCTGTTCAAGTTATTGCATTAATGTCATCGTGATTATTTTACACTTGACTTGATTATCCTTATCAACTATTTGGATTCATAATTGGTGTCTTCTGAAAGCTTTGTTCTCCAAATTTTCCCTATACCTGAGATGTATTCATAGACTTTAGACTTTAGGAAAGTGACCACTGTCCACTTATATATCTTAACATTTAAGACCATAGGATCCGTCTGTTAACCAAACTCACTAAGTTAATAATGCTGATCAAAGTAGTTTATTTGGTACCACCACTACACTTAATAAAGAGAGCATAATGTGTGAACATTAGTTTTGTTGGTCAATAATGTTGATTGTGCTTACTACCATTGTTTGTGTGATATCCTCTTTTGAATGTTTGTTCTGCAGATTGATGTTCATTTTATGTTCTTCTGGTTTGCATTCATTCATTTTTTCATTTGAATTCTGTTCAAGTTATTGCCTTAATAACCACATGATTATTTGATCCTTGATTTTATTATCCTTATAAACGATTTGGATTATATCTTTTATCATTCTCATGGTTTACACTTGGTATGATTGTTTTGTTGGATTGTTTTGTTGTTTCTTATACATCTTATGTTTCAAAGAATTTGCATTTGAATGTTTGTTATACATAACTCTTGTATGTTGTGCAGTTATGACACACCGGTATGATAAGCTTCATGCCGATGTGAGATCTAATGCTATGATGACCAAAACATGCTATATGGAGTATGATCCAATGAATGTGAGTGTGTTATCTTTTATCTTTATTGTTGTTTTGTTCTTCATTGTTCCTCTACCCATTGTTGTGTTCATTGTGCAGAGTCGAGGAGTACTACCAAGGATTTATGCCCGCTGTATTGGACCTGTGATTGGCAACACTGTGATTTTGCAGGACACTAACCTCAACCAAATTCAGGTTGTTGTTGAAAGGGATAAGTTGGGAATCTATTTCACTCATGGCTGGTCTCGCTTGCGAGATTTCTACAAAATCAGTGCTGGTGCTTGGGTTGTCCTTACATTCGTTAATCCTTTCCTTTTCCATATCAAACTTATAAATATCACTGGAGTCCCCATCACTTGCCCTCTCACTAATCCTCCCTATAAGCTCATGTTAGAAGAAGGTTTTCAGACAGGTACTTGGGATGCACCTACACCCTTCTTCGTAATGCCAAAGGTCTACTCACATAGGCTTGAAAAAACATTGACTGTTGCTGATGTCACAAGTGGGAATCTGGTATGTCTTTATTTGGATGCTATTTTGTTTGGTCTATTCTCCTTGGCATGTATGGCTATGTTGGTTTTTGGTTATACGTTTATTCACTAAAGTTCATATAAATGGCAAAGTTGACTGCTTCCTTGAATATCATGTGCTATCCTAATTTTGTATTCCAATTAGGTTGTACATGTATGATCTTACTTGCCTTTTCTCTTTGCCATGTTATTACTTGGTTATGTTTATGAACTAATTATTGACTAATTGTTCAACAGACTCTTTTATGGGGTGGCTTTTGCAAAGATGCACTTCCTGATGAGCAGTCTCAGCTGACATTGATTGATTGGATTGGGAACACTTGGAAAGAGTGCCATCTTCGGTTTGATGACGGTACAAAGACCACTTGCAAAATATCTGGACAGTGGAGTGACATATGTAAGATCCATCATCTTGCTGACGGTGTGGTCGTCAAATTCGGTGTCACCGAGGCTTCCAACAACAAGGTCATATACTTTAAGCTCTCTCCTTTCATTGGCGTGCGAACAACCCTACATGCTCCTTCCAAATCCGGCGACAGAAAGTTCATCCATCAAACTCAGCATTATTTTATGCTTTAGAGTCCCCATTGACTAACTTTGGACCATATTTGCTTTGCTTTTTTTTGGCTTTTGTGGTGTAATAACATTATAACTGTCTTGCTCTACATCGTTATAACTTTTGCGATGTATTATTTTGTACTCACCTTGAATATCGTTGTAGTTTGAATGCTTCCCCTGAACAATTGCTTTTTATAATATCAATCTATTTATATATCTAGCTGTTGTGTCAATATATCTACAATATGTCATTGATAAACCAATGCAACTATTGCATTGTGTATGCTGAAAATTTGATCTAATCAGGGGAACTCTCATCATTTTTCTTGATGTTTGTTTGAAGCTTAGCTCAGCTGAGTCTGTTGGACTGGGCTTTGGCTTATATTTTGGTTATTCTTACGCATTTGTTGCACTTTGTAACGCCATGTGTTCATAAGGGTTAGGGGATGGAATGGATAGTGTACAGTAACTTGAAGATGTTACTAGACGCAAATGCATAGGGCCTGATATAGTTTATCATGTTATTAGATAACATTATGAATGCTCATATACAAGTTATATTGAGTTAAACTCTGAATTTGGATTACTTGCTGATAATGCTATGCATATTGTACATTATATAGTATAATTCTTGCTCTCAATGATGATCTCTTGATTAAAAAAAAGCAAACCACTATAGAATAGTAATTCATGATATCATGTCATTCCTTAACTCTTCCATTAATCTAGAATCTTATGTCCACTTAAAATGCTTATTATTTTGGAATTTTATAATTGATGTGCATATGAATGTTTGTTTGTTTCATCTTATTACTCACATTCTAATTGCCCAATTGCTTCCTTAGACCACGAGTATTACACTATTGGCTAAGATAACTTTGTCATGAAAACATATTTTATTTCCAATCAACTTACATATATTGCCATCCAATGGAAGGACTTTGATAGACTTTGCATCATCATAGTGATTCCTCCTATGTTGACCCTATAAAAATAGATATCATTGATGCATTTGCTATTTCCCAAAAAACATAGCTTTGATTCCTTGCACTACAAGTAACCACAAGTCAAATGTTTGTTCCTATCAATTTGTATAAATTACCACCCAATAGAAGGACTTTGAGAGACTTTGCATCATCATGGTAATTCCCCCTACATTGACCCTATAACAATAGTACCCATATACCCAATTAGTTTTTTCCTTGCAATAGTACATACTATTCAAAACACTAAAGATGCATATTGTAATCATAAGGTGGTGTAAGTCTTTGGGAATGGACAACTAGAAATTCATGGTGTATTGTATTCATCCACTTTTTATCTCTCTTCTTATGTCTAATATATCCGACCTTATGCGAGCTATTGGGACACCAAGCTGCCATAGCAATTCAGTTCACAGTGGTACTCTCCACATCAATGCACTGGATGGTGGTCATGGTTCTACACAAGGTTTTTCAACTATTGTCCTCTTATATATGTATTCTTTTGATCCTGATAATGGATATAATTGATTATAAGAGCATAGCACTCAAAAACTCAACTGTATTCCATAACTTTCATTGCAGTCCATTTTACACAAACTATGTCTAATACAACAAACCATTTACAATTTGTAGAAACTCGAAGCCACGATAGCAATACACTTCATGGTAGTGCTTCCCAACTTATTTTGGATAATGGTGGTGTCTCCCAACGATCTGATCCTGGTGGTGGTTCTTGTAACGACCCATTTTTCGTATTCGTATATTTTATTAAATGTTATTTTATTTATTAATTGGCTTTTATTATTTTAGTGAGCGGCGAATAATTATTTAGCCGAGCGTAAGTTATTAGACGCGAGAACCTTTGTTTTGGGCTTAATGGGCGTGAGAGGCAATGGGCCTAAGCCATTTGGGCTTGGTTCATGACAATGGAAAGTAGTATAAGTAGCAAGTCAAACACATGAATAGTATCACAATTCATTTCTTTGAGTTTTGAGTGAGTAAGAGCAAGAGCAAAGCTAAGCTAGGGTTTTGGCTAGGAGAATCACGAGCAAGAGAGGAGAGGAAAGGCTTGGATCATCATCTTTGCTTAAGGTAAGAGATTAGAATTCATGATTCTTGAGTGGCAAGGAGAGGGGAGATTGTCTATGTCTCCATTCCCGAACTCTCCCACTCAATTTCTTTTAGACTTTTGATTAAGCTTTTGTATGTGAGTGTGATGTTCTTCATCATCACTTTGTATGTGTTAATCACTAGCTTGATTTCATGAAAAATATGCATGTGTTTGGATCATGTTGAAAAAGTTTATGAAAGTTGCTTAAAACCCAAGAAATTGGCATGATTTTGATTGTTTGAGGTATTTGGATGTTTGGAAGGGATGATCAATGTTCCTTGATACCATATATGCTTGAAATAGCTGTTTATAAGAATTTATAACATGTTTGAATGAATTTTTGAGTTGATTCAATGTTAAACCGCCTTATTGAAACTCAAGAACAGATATTTTTCTGGTATAGTTCGCTAAGCGACCAGGAGTTCGCTGTAGCGAACATGTTCGCTGAAGCTCGCCAATGCTCGCCATGAGCAGGTGATCCCCTGGTGATGTTCGCGTAGGCTCGCTAAGCCTTCGCTCAGCGAATAGTTCGCTGAAGCTCGCCAATGCTCGCCATGAGCAGGTGACTTCCTGGTGAGGTTCGCCATGTCTCGCTGAGGCTTCGCTTAGCGAAGGCCTCTGTGACAGCAATTTTTGTTGATGTTTGTAAGTGTGATTAGGCACTTGTAACATGGTTTAAGAGTATCCTTACATGATTGTTGATACATGTTGATACTGTTAATGCTTATTGTTAATCGTTATATGATTGATAAACGTGTATGCAATAAGTTGTAGCTTAAAGTGAGCAATGTGATGTTTTGGCATTAATTTGTAATGTTAAGTGAATGTGTTAGGATTGTGTTCCCGCATTCATAAAAGAGTAGCTTCGAGCTAGAGAATATCATATGGTTGATATGTGTATGCATACATGCATTCATGATTGTATGTGAACATTGGAAACTTGGGTTCCAATAACGAAAATGGATTATGTGTCCATAATGAAGTCGAGGATCGGATTAGATGAATCCATGAGTCCGGAGTTGCTATCCAACAGGATATAAAACTGTGTTGGCTTATCCAAGGGAGATAAGATGGTTCGGTAAGTTCCGACATATCCAGCAAGATATAAAACTGTTCTTGGTCCACCGTTGGTGAGACACCTTGGTACCACATGCATTTAGTTATGTCTAGGGATGGCATGACAGTGAATTAATTGGCATTAGATACCTTAGGGTAAATGCGCATATATTTGATAAATGGTATGTGACATTATTTGGTTGAATTGTGTTGAACTTTATTAATTGATAATTGTTTAGTGCGATGTTTTGGCGTGAGTTAGAATATGTATGATGTAGTTCGAAAGTGTAAGACCTTTCTTATACTCGTATGATATGCGGTTATGTTTTCTAACTCTCTGCTTTGTGTTATTTGCTGGACCTTTGGGGGTTTAGATATTCAGGCTGAGGGCTGTGCCGACGTTTAGACTGCTGTTTTAGCTTGGTGTTGAAGTACCTTTTGGTGAGGAGACTTAGCATAGATTTCTCCTTTTAGTGCTAGCTTTTGGCTAGAGTTTGTAAATAGTAAATGCTCTGGTAATGTAACATCGAGTCGGGGGTTACGCTTGGATTTCATCGTATATCGGTGTTACCTTTTTGATATGCTAGTTCTTGTATAAGTGACATCCTTAGGGATGAATATGGCTTATGTATATATATATATGTATATATATGTATGCTTGGTGTGATTGAATCCGCTGTTGCTTTTCATGTTAAACTTCATGACGCTCTGTGTGTATGCTTGTGTTTTAATTACCGCGTGGCACTCTGCCTTTACACTTGTTGAAAAGTTTTTAAAATTACGTTTTTAAGGGTAGTATGGGTTAGGGTGTTACAATAGTGGTATCAGAGCAGGTCGGTTCGTGTGAACCAATTAGGACTTTTCTTTTCCCCGTATGAGCATGTGTAGGGAACACTGTTAGTACTTCTAACGTCTAGTTGTGATTCGTTCAGGAATCATGGCTGCTGCAAGAACGAATGCCCAGATTGCGGAGGCTTTGGCCGCACTCACCAACATAGTGGTTAGAGATCATCAACCTGGAAGAGAGGTAGAGATGAGGTTGGAACGGTTCATGAAGCAGAAACCGCCAACATTTACCGGAGGTTACAACCCGGATGGAGCTCACAAGTGGCTGGAGGAACTTGAAATAATTTTTGAAGCAATGGATTGTTCCGAGGAAGGGAAGACAACCCTTGGGACATATGTGTTGCGTGAGGAAGCGAACGTGTGGTGGAAGAACGCCAAGTTGAGGCTAGGACCCGGTGGTATGGCTATACCATGGGCAATGTTTAAAAGAGAATTTTTGGTTAAGTATTTTCCTGTTGATGTGAAGAACAAGAAAGTGGTGGAATTCATGGAGTTGAAACAGGGAAATATGACGGTAGCTGACTATGCCGTCAAGTTCGAGACTTTGTGTGCTTTTAGTCCGCATTACAACACTTTGGAAGCGGAGAACGACAAGTGCGTGAAGTTTGAAAGTGGTCTACGTCCAGACATTAAACATATGATTGGATTTTCACAGATAAGGGATTTTGCGACCCTTGTGAACAAGAGTAGGATCTGTGATGAAGATGGTAGGGCAAAGGTGAACTACTACAAAGCTGTGAATGACCGAAAAGGGAAAGGACAAGAGCGCGGAAAACCTTATGACAACCGCGGTAAAGGGAATACAAGTGGTGGTAAGAAGCCGGTGAATGGGAATTGTTACAACTGTGGAGAACGGGGTCATATGTCTTATGATTGCCCGAAGAAGGGAGATAGGTGTAAGAATTGTGGAAAGCTGGGCCACAAGACCGAGGCTTGCAGAGTAAAAGTGGTATGTTTCAATTGTGGTGAAGAAGGCCACAAGAGTCCGACTTGTAAGAAGCCCAAGAAGGTGATGGGCAAGGTGTTTGCTTTGAGTGGAGAGGATGCTAGCCTAGAGGACAATCTCATTAGAGGTACGTGTTTCATCTATGACACTCCTTTAATTGTGATTATAGATACGGGAGCGACGCATTCTTTTATTTCTTTGGATTGTGCGAAGCGTCTTAGTATTCCTTTAACGGATATGACGGGTAGGATGGAAATAGAAACTCCTGCTAATGGTTCAGTGATTACCCGACAAGTATGTCGTAATTGCCCCGTAACCATTTTTGGTAGGCACTTTGGTATGGATTTAGTGTGTATTCCACTTAGTGGTATGGATGTAATTTTTGGTATGAATTGGTTAATCTTCAACCGAATTCATATCAACTGTCGTGAGAAGGCCGTTGTTTTTCCGAAGCCGGAGGAGAACTTGCATTTGATGAGCGGGAAGGAAGTATCGGAAGCGTTGAAAGAACATGCCGAGATGTTCATGATGTTTGCATCATTGAAACTCGAAGGAGGAGTTAAGATAGAAGAGTTACCGATCGTTTGTGAATTCCCAGATGTGTTTCCGGATGATATATCTGACGTGCCTCCAAAGCGAGAGGTAGAGTTTTCTATCGACCTAGTACCTGGAACTAGTCCGATATCGATGGCGCCGTATCGAATGTCAGCGTCAGAGTTGAATGAATTGAAGAAGCAACTTGAAGAGCTGCTTGAGAAGAGGTTTGTTCGACCGAGTGTTTCGCCATGGGGAGCGCCGGTATTGCTTGTGAAGAAGAAAGATGGAAGCATGAGATTATGTATAGACTATCGTCAGTTGAACAAAGTGACGATCAAGAATAAATATCCACTTCCAAGAATAGATTATTTGATGGATCAACTAGTTGGAGCTTGCGTGTTTAGTAAGATCGATTTGAGATCTGGATACCATCAGATTAGAGTGAAGACGGAAGACATACCTAAGACTGCATTCAGGACGAGGTATGTGCACTACGAGTATTCAGTTATGCCGTTTGGTGTGACCAATGCACCCGGAGTTTTCATGGAGTATATGAACCGAATTTTCCATTCATTTTTGGATAGATTCGTGGTGGTGTTCATCGACGACATTTTGATTTACTCAAAATCCGAGGAAGAGCACGAAGAGCACTTGAGGATTGTTTTGCAAGTCTTGAAGGAGAAGAAGTTGTATGCCAAGTTGTCGAAGTGTGAATTTTGGATGAAAGAGGTGAGTTTCCTAGGGCATATAATTTCAAGTGGAGGAATCGCGGTAGATCCTGCGAAGGTTGACGCTGTGTCACAGTGGGGAACGCCGGAATCTGTTTCAGAGATTAGAAGTTTCCTTGGTTTAGCCGGTTATTATAGAAGATTCGTCGAAGGTTTTTCGAAGTTGGCTTTGCCGTTAACCAAGTTGACGAGGAAAGATCAAGCGTTTGTTTGGGATGGTATTTGTGAGAAGAGTTTCCAAGAGCTCAAGAGAAGATTGACTACTGCACCCGTGTTGATTTTACCTGATGCCAAAGAGTCGTTCGTCGTGTATTGCGATGCTTCGAAGTTAGGACTTGGCGGAGTGCTTATGCAAGGGGGTAATGTGGTAGCATATGCTTCAAGGCAACTGAAGGTTCACGAGAGGAACTATCCAACGCATGATTTGGAGTTAGCCGCAGTGGTGCTTGCTTTGAAAGTGTGGAGACACTACTTGTATGGATCGAGGTTCGAAGTGTTTAGTGATCACAAGAGTCTGAAATACTTATTCGACCAGAAGGAGTTGAATATGAGGCAACGAAGATGGCTCGAATTCTTAAAGGACTACGATTTTGAATTGAGTTATCACCCCGGAAAAGCCAATGTGGTGGCCGATGCATTAAGTAGGAAAACTTTGCATATGTCATCATTGATGGTGAGAGAGTTAGAGTTGATTGAAGAATTCCGAGACTTGAGTCTTGTGTGTGAGGTTACTTCTTCAAGTGTGAAGCTTGGAATGTTAAGATTGACGAATCCTTTTCTTGAAGATATTAAAGAACGTCAGAAATCGGATAAGAAATTGATGGAGAAGATGGTACTCATCAATGAAGGCAAGGAGACCAATATCAAGATTGACGAAGGTGGAGTCATGAGATTTCACGGAAGAGTTTGTGTACCGGATGTACCCGAATTAAAGAGAATGATCATGGAAGAAGGTCACAGAAGTGGTTTGAGTATTCATCCTGGAGTAACCAAGATGTATCAGGATTTGAGGAAGTTATTTTGGTGGCCGGGAATGAAGAGGCAAATTTCTGAATTTGTTTATTCCTGCTTAACTTGTCAGAAATCGAAGATCGAACATCAGAAGCCGTTTGGTTTGTTACAACCAATGTTTATACCAGAATGGAAATGGGATAGCATTGCAATGGATTTTGTGGGAGGTTTACCGAAGACCAAGAAAGGTAACGAGGTGATTTGGGTAGTGGTAGATCGTCTGACGAAGTGTGCTCACTTCATTGCTATCAGGAAAGGTACTTTGGTGCCTAAGTTGGCCGAGATTTATGTGGAGCAGATTGTGAAGCTACATGGTATTCCAACAAGTATTATTTCGGATAGAGATCCGAGATTTACTTCTAGATTTTGGGAAAGCTTGCAAGAAGCTTTAGGAACGAAGTTGAGGTTGAGTTCAGCTTATCATCCTCAGACAGATGGTCAGTCGGAGAGGACGATACAATCCTTAGAGGATTTGTTGAGGGCTTGTGTTTTGGAGCAAAACGTGAATTGGGATTCTTGTTTGCCGTTGGTAGAGTTTACATACAACAACAGTTACCATTCTAGTATCGGAATGGCACCGTTTGAGGCTTTGTATGGGAGAAGGTGTAGGACACCTCTGTGTTGGTATGAAACTGGAGAAGGTGCAATTCTTGGACCAGAGATTGTACAAGAAACAACAGAGAAGATTCGGATGATTCGTGAGAAGATGAAAGCGTCTCAGAGTCGACAGAAGAGTTATCATGATAAGAGGAGGAAGGACATTGAATTCCAAGAAGGGGATCATGTATTCCTACGAGTTACATCGACTACTGGAGTAGGACGTGCGTTGAAGTCAAGGAAGTTGACATCGAGGTTTATTGGACCGTTTGAGATTTTGAAGCGAGTTGGGAAAGTTGCATATAGGATTGCATTACCGCCATCATTGGCGAATTTGCACGATGTTTTCCATGTATCACAGTTGCGCAAGTATGTGTCTGATCCGACACACGTGATTGAATCGGACGATGTTCAAGTGAGGGATGACTTGACCATCGAGACTGTGCCTTTGAGAATCGAAGGAAGAGAAGTGAAGAGGTTGAGAAACAAAGAGATTGCATCCGTGAAAGTCGTGTGAGGAGGACCGGCTGGAGAGAATGCAACGTGGGAGTTGGAAAGCAAGATGAGAGATTCTTATCCCAATCTGTTTCTAGGTATTTTCGAGGGCGAAATTCTTTTAAGGGGGGTAGGATTGTAACGACCCATTTTTCGTATTCGTATATTTTATTAAATGTTATTTTATTTATTAATTGGCTTTTATTATTTTAGTGAGCGGCGAATAATTATTTAGCCGAGCGTAAGTTATTAGACGCGAGAACCTTTGTTTTGGGCTTAATGGGCGTGAGAGGCAATGGGCCTAAGCCATTTGGGCTTGGTTCATGACAATGGAAAGTAGTATAAGTAGCAAGTCAAACACATGAATAGTATCACAATTCATTTCTTTGAGTTTTGAGTGAGTAAGAGCAAGAGCAAAGCTAAGCTAGGGTTTTGGCTAGGAGAATCACGAGCAAGAGAGGAGAGGAAAGGCTTGGATCATCATCTTTGCTTAAGGTAAGAGATTAGAATTCATGATTCTTGAGTGGCAAGGAGAGGGGAGATTGTCTATGTCTCCATTCCCGAACTCTCCCACTCAATTTCTTTTAGACTTTTGATTAAGCTTTTGTATGTGAGTGTGATGTTCTTCATCATCACTTTGTATGTGTTAATCACTAGCTTGATTTCATGAAAAATATGCATGTGTTTGGATCATGTTGAAAAAGTTTATGAAAGTTGCTTAAAACCCAAGAAATTGGCATGATTTTGATTGTTTGAGGTATTTGGATGTTTGGAAGGGATGATCAATGTTCCTTGATACCATATATGCTTGAAATAGCTGTTTATAAGAATTTATAACATGTTTGAATGAATTTTTGAGTTGATTCAATGTTAAACCGCCTTATTGAAACTCAAGAACAGATATTTTTCTGGTATAGTTCGCTAAGCGACCAGGAGTTCGCTGTAGCGAACATGTTCGCTGAAGCTCGCCAATGCTCGCCATGAGCAGGTGATCCCCTGGTGATGTTCGCGTAGGCTCGCTAAGCCTTCGCTCAGCGAATAGTTCGCTGAAGCTCGCCAATGCTCGCCATGAGCAGGTGACTTCCTGGTGAGGTTCGCCATGTCTCGCTGAGGCTTCGCTTAGCGAAGGCCTCTGTGACAGCAATTTTTGTTGATGTTTGTAAGTGTGATTAGGCACTTGTAACATGGTTTAAGAGTATCCTTACATGATTGTTGATACATGTTGATACTGTTAATGCTTATTGTTAATCGTTATATGATTGATAAACGTGTATGCAATAAGTTGTAGCTTAAAGTGAGCAATGTGATGTTTTGGCATTAATTTGTAATGTTAAGTGAATGTGTTAGGATTGTGTTCCCGCATTCATAAAAGAGTAGCTTCGAGCTAGAGAATATCATATGGTTGATATGTGTATGCATACATGCATTCATGATTGTATGTGAACATTGGAAACTTGGGTTCCAATAACGAAAATGGATTATGTGTCCATAATGAAGTCGAGGATCGGATTAGATGAATCCATGAGTCCGGAGTTGCTATCCAACAGGATATAAAACTGTGTTGGCTTATCCAAGGGAGATAAGATGGTTCGGTAAGTTCCGACATATCCAGCAAGATATAAAACTGTTCTTGGTCCACCGTTGGTGAGAGACCTTGGTACCACATGCATTTAGTTATGTCTAGGGATGGCATGACAGTGAATTAATTGGCATTAGATACCTTAGGGTAAATGCGCATATATTTGATAAATGGTATGTGACATTATTTGGTTGAATTGTGTTGAACTTTATTAATTGATAATTGTTTAGTGCGATGTTTTGGCGTGAGTTAGAATATGTATGATGTAGTTCGAAAGTGTAAGACCTTTCTTATACTCGTATGATATGCGGTTATGTTTTCTAACTCTCTGCTTTGTGTTATTTGCTGGACCTTTGGGGGTTCAGATATTCAGGCTGAGGGCTGTGCCGACGTTTAGACTGCTGTTTTAGCTTGGTGTTGAAGTACCTTTTGGTGAGGAGACTTAGCATAGATTTCTCCTTTTAGTGCTAGCTTTTGGCTAGAGTTTGTAAATAGTAAATGCTCTGGTAATGTAACATCGAGTCGGGGGTTACGCTTGGATTTCATCGTATATCGGTGTTACCTTTTTGATATGCTAGTTCTTGTATAAGTGACATCCTTAGGGATGAATATGGCTTATGTATATATATATATATGTATATATATGCATGCTTGGTGTGATTGAATCCGCTGTTGCTTTTCATGTTAAACTTCATGACGCTCTGTGTGTATGCTTGTGTTTTAATTACCGCGTGGCACTCTGCCTTTACACTTGTTGAAAAGTTTTTAAAATTACGTTTTTAAGGGTAGTATGGGTTAGGGTGTTACAGTTCTTCACAAGGTTCTATATCTATTGTCCTCTAATATATTTGTTTGTATGAATTAGTTTGGTTGATTATTATTATTGGATTCCCTTAATATTGTATTGAACTCACATATGCAACACTTAGCTCAATCCATATTGATGTGTTTTGTGCTTCTTTTTAACTAAAAGTCAATTTCTGTTTATGTTTGGCTTAATTAGTAGGCATTGCGCCATTTTTTATGTTGTAAGTGTCCAGTGTCTCCACATGATAAACATCTATTGAACCAGTTGATTTCATCTTCTTTCTGCTAGAAACTATCAATGAATAAATTCTATAATACTGTGTTTAGGGGTGTGTGTTAGAATTAGAACAGAAGAGTGGGCATTTAATTGATTATGTTGTGTCCATTGTTGGAAGGTTTTTTCCTTCATGGGATGATTAAGTGCGTGATAAACTCTGTTCTAACTTTCGTAATGGACAAAGGTTGCATTTCTTTATATCTTCAAACAATAAATGGCTTGTATTCAATGGGATTGACTCCAATTAACAATGCATGTTTCTTTTATTATTTCACATAAATCTTTTATACTGTATAGATACTAACCGTGGCTCCGATAAGCTGCATCCTGATGTCCGTCCTTATACAATAATGACACGAACTGGGTACATGGAGTTTGATCCCACGAAGGTAAGTGGTGATTGATAGTTTACACATTCCACTCTTTATAGGTTTAGATATTCTTGATATCATATTTGTTATGTAGGATCGAGGAAAACTACCAGAAATATATGCACGCTGTATTGGTCAATATATGGGTGATAGCATTTTCTTGCGAGATATTAATAAGAACGAGATTCAAGTTGCTGTCCAAAAAAAATCTTCTTCGAAAATTTATTTCACACACGGTTGGTCTCGATTAAGAGGTTTTTATAACATTCATTCTGGCGCTTGGCTTACTTTATTGTTCGTTAGTCCTTTAGTATTTCACATCAAAATTCGATATATTTTTGGCATGGAGATTACTTACCCTAATAGGACTCCTCCGTGTAGACTAATGTTAGATAAAGGTTTTCAACAGTCATCTTCAACTGGACCAATTCCATTTTTTGTACTCCCAAGTGTTTTTTCTCACATGCTTGAGAAAACTTTGACTGTTTCCGATGTTGAAACTGGATATTTGGTATGTGTACTACCTTATTCTATAAGAACAATTATACTATATAATCATCACTAAAGTTAGATGTAATTGTCCAACAGACTCTCTTTTGGAGAGGTTTCTGCGAGGCTGCACTACCAGCTGAAGAGACTCAACTCACATTAATTGATTGGATTGGTAATACATGGAATCAATGTGATTTCAAGTTTCAGGACACAACTCATACCACCTGCAAAATCTCAGGTCAATGGCACGATATTTGCAAGGTTCATCGGTTGGCTAAGGGCATGATTATCAAGCTTGGTGTCACAGGTGCAGCAAATAATAGAATCGTATACTTTAAGCTATCTCCGTATCGTGGAGTTCGAACAACCCTCTATGCTCCAACAACATCCAATACTTACAAGAGAATCTATCAAAGCCAGCACTTTTATATGCTTTAGAGTTATCGTTTCTTTGTTTTTGCTTTTGTGTTATGATGTTTCATTTAAATTTTAATTTTAAATGGTGTGGACTCTTATGTTAAGTATATTATGTTTGGATCAGGTGTGTGTATGTTTCTTTCCAGTCAAGTTTTTTAATTATGAAGTTTATATCTTTTGGTTATATCGTAGTACATGTATGGATTAATCAAGAAATTGCAACAACATATATTTCTTCTCAGTCAAGCATTTTCATTTGTTTAGTTGAGTAATTATGAAGAGTACTTAATCTGGTGTGTTAATGGTAATTGAAGGACATGTTGGTAATTTTATCGTAAAGAGAACTTAATAGACCAATCACTCAAAGGTCATTGACTCCACTGTCCCCTCTTATCCCTCACGCCTATTCCCTTTCAATCTATTCTCTTCATCTAATTTTTTTTAGATCTATCCTCTTGTGGTAATTCTTACAGTCTGCATCCTCTTGCCATTATTTCCATCTTCCTTAATCACCCAAATCATGTCTAACATAACAAATATCGTGCAAGCTGTTGAGTCTCTCGCACCTGCTGATGTTTGCAAGGGTGTTGCAATTGATGTTGGCTCCTCCCCAGAATATGTGCCTCATGGCTGTTCTTCACAAGGTTTTACAACTATTACCCCCTTTTTATGTGCATTTCCTGTAGATTGTTTTCAAATTATTATGCTAGGTATATTTGACCGTATATATTGATTAGATTGAACCAATATTTTAATTGCTTTCAATTGGTTTATACCATACCATATCCCCTCAGATTATTCTATTTGAATTGGTTTAGATGTTGCTGGTTCATCCATGGATAGGGAGAATGTTGATGCAGGTGTGGGAAAGAAAAGAGCCAGAAAAGTTGTTGGAGAGAGTGATACATCTAAAATTAATCAAATCAAACACATTCCTGATTTTATGCATCCCTATATTGAATCTATTATTGATGTCAAAAGTGATGGTAATTGCGGTTATCGCGTGATTGCATTAGCCGATAGGAACAATGAAGATGATTACGAACTTATTAAAGAGAGCATGCTTGATGAGCTGCGACTCCATAAGCATGACTATTTGGAAATATATGGGTGTGAGAAGCGTTTGGCTTACATCACAGATGCACTCTTGCCATCAAAGAGAAAGTCCAGGAAACGCGGTGTTGCATTGATCGACAAATGGTTAACCTTTCCGGATATGGGACACATTATATCTTCCATTTTGGGCAAAGTAGTCGTTAAGTTGACGAAACAAGGAGCATCCGAGACATTTTTTCCATTGCGCGGTGTTCCATCATCCGACCCTTATTCGCTGGTTATTTGTGTTGGAGCTATTCCCGGTCATTATGTCTATGTCAAGTTGAAGGATGGTTGTCCAATACCTCCGACGTGTGTTCAATGGAAACAACATTGCTCACGAGAAGCTATTGTTTGGGAGTCATATTTTGCTATTCAACAAGCCAAGTATATTAAACTAATGGACGAGCAAATTGTCCACAGCAAGAAGAGTACCCGTGTTGGTTCGAGTTTTTGTGATCCAATTGACCTTTAATTTGTTTTTGTTGTTTTCTGATATCCCTCTTTGATAATTTTCGCATCCAATTGACCTTTAATTTGTTTTTGTTGTTTTCAGATATGAATTTGTACTTCATTTACGTTGTTTTAATTGCGACATGATACTATTTCAATTGCGACGTAAATGATGTCCCCCTTTGATAATTTTCGCATGTTCATGACTAACTTTTTCGGCTAATAGCATCCATGATTGGTATATAAATGATGTCCCCCTAAGGAATTTCCATATGCTTATGACTAATTACCTCGGCGCATAACAACCATGATTGGTATATAAATCACGTTCCGGCGAACCCGTGCAACGCACGGGCAGCCGTCTAGTTAAGTTAATGGACATTAAAACCTAAAACTTGTAGTCACTAGTCAGTCTGCAGTTTCCAATGCTTAATTTTCCCTTCTTTTTTTTTTTTACAAAAGTTTCCCTCTTAAAATTCGGGTATTTTTGTTATTTCCCCTCTTACAATTTTTTTACAATAAAATTATTTTTCTTATCTATAATAAAAAAATAAAAAAATTCTGTGTAGCTTATTATTTTTCTTAATTAATTTTCCTAGTATTTATAGTCATTTTAAAATTATTATTTTAAAATGATATTTTAAAATGATATCCTGGGTTAAATCTACGTATTTATATTGATATTTTTTATTTACGTAGCTTAACGATTGAAAATTTCATCCTTAAGATGGATAAGTGGAATTATTTTATAATAGTATTAGTATAATTATATCAAGTTCTAAAAATCGGACCAGCAGGTTAAACTGGGAACCGGTTAGCTGGTCGGTCTCAAGCCGGCCTACGCCTATAGTGTGCGGTGACATCAAACCTTAAAATTTCGAGGTCATTTTGAGGGGCTCAATAGTTAATTATTTTTAATGTTTATAAAATAACAAATATGTATATATCAATAGATTAGTGGTAGCACCCATGTTTCTTCTAGGCCCCTTGAAATTCCCATTTTGCCTTTATAATTTTCGAAAAACGTTTTCCAAAATTTATAATTTTTTGGACTAAAAATGTAGTTTTCGGATCTATATTTTTTGATTCACATTCCAGTATTTCATATTCTATTTTTCAAAAAGTTAACTATTTTGGAAAACGTTTTCCAAAAATTCAAATATTTTGGAACGCAAAATCCGAAATTGCTTCGGAAAACATTTTCCAAAGTTTTTTGGAAAACATTTTTCTAAAATCCTGTTATATGTGATCAGAATCGCAAATTTGCTATTCTAACATGATTTTTCATCGATCTCAATCATTTTTTAGCAAAGCAAACGCACTCAATAATAAAAAAAAAATTAAAAAGGTTGAAATATAAGAAGTACTCCCTCCCTCTCAAAACTTTAATCTTTTTCGAGTTTTGCACGGAGATTAAGAAATGATAAAGATTGATAAGTTAAGTCATTTTTACTCTTACATTATTAAGAAAGAGAAAATATATTTAATTAATTTTGTTGATGGAGTAAGGGTACAAATAGTAAAGTACCACTAATATTTTGCATTGGTTTCTTATAAGGACTAAAGATTTGGGACAAAACTAAAAAGGTAAAAAGACCAAAGATTTGGGACAGAGGGAGTAGCATACGATAAAATGTGTATAACAGGCTTGCCGTAAAAATCATGCATGTCTCCACATTTATCAACACAATTATATTTTAGATTATGTTTGGAGATTGATTAGTGTGATGAAAAATCAGGTTAGACTAGCAAATTTGCGGTTCTAATAACAGTTTACAGGATTGCGGAAAATGTTTTCCAAAGCACATTTTCGAATTTTGCATTCCGACCTATTTGAATTTTCGGAAAACGTATTTTGAAATAGTTAACATTTCGAAAAATAGAATCCAAAACACTAGAATATGAATGAAAAAAGATAGATATGAATGTTAGAATTAGAGATACACAAATAAGAAAAAAGAAAGACGGCTAGGATTTCAATAGAATATCATTGTATTGCTTAACATTACAATTGCATTACTTGAGAATATATATAAAACTTAATGGGCTCTAAATTAACAGGCTCAATAACATAGCCTATTATTTTATTATCTAACACTGAAAACTACCTTTTAGTCTATTTTGGAAAATAAATTCAAAAAATTATAAATTTTAAAAAACATTTTCCAAAAACTATTTATGAGGGTAAAACTTTATTTCCACCACATCTTCCCTTTTGCTGATTCTATAAAGATTATTCATCCCAAATTTAAAGTTGTACTTGCAATTTTTGGCGAATCTAATATTCATGTTTATTTAGATTTTTTAATTAGTCACATTATGTGAATAAATAAAAAACATAAAACTAAGTTCATTAGGAGCATATATGTAATCATCCCATACAGTGACTAGTTTTACAATGTCCGTAGCATGAAATTTCATCCTATATCCTAAAGATGTTTTAATTTTCATTCATAATGTAAAAAAATATTCTCATTACCAATTTCATTCATGAGAATAAAGAACTTTATACTTTAATTCAAGTTGTTCCATCAATAAAGAATTTGTAAAATTTGGTACAATTTTTTTTCCATATATTATATAGGCCATTGATTGAGATATAGAGAACAACTTGAAGAAGAAAACAAAATCACAAAATGGAAATATAGATTCATTACGATAAGAGAGGTTTAACATTCAAACAAAAAGTCATATAAGAATAATAAACTCTATTGGCATATTTGTACTTTATCCAAGCCAGCAAACCACCCAATCTATTATTTAAAGAAGCAATTATGACTCTATTTTTGCTATCTTTAAGCAATTCAAAAGCATAGCCATATTCTTGTTGTGTCATCAAATGAGAATAAACATTCCATAGATTTTTCAAGACTTGAATGCAATTCGAAACAGAGTATTGTTCATCAACAATGTCATTCAACAATTTCTTGTGGCATTATTTGCTCCTTTTTCACCTAATGTCAAAAACACCACAAAAAGAATGTAAGATAGAGACAACATTAGACAATAATGTCAGTACAATAATAATGTTAAGATATGTGTTTGAAAAATCTAAAGACATGGTTAAGATATGTGTTTGATCTTGGATTAAGTTTAAATTAAAGTAAAAAACCAATGTAGATTTGATACGCAAATTCTTAAATAAAAAAAAAAATGAAGCTTAGCTTTAAACAAGAACAAAAAAGACTTAAGCTAAATATTCCTAAAAATTTGATTTTTTTTTTTTAAATGACAAAAATTGGAACTTCTAAAATCAAGCAAATGAACATTGAAAAAAATTAAAGAGAGGTGGACATTACAATAAGAGACATTGAGGCTTTTGTGTCACGATAATCGCTTAAACTCTTTCTTACTGTTTGGGATAAATCTCTAGTAGTACTACTTATTTATAGTTAATAATTATATTTACAGTATTAAAAATAATGTCGTTTGATTTACCGATTGGTTTTCCAATTTTTTATGGGGAAACCGTTATTTAGTTTTTGGAATTCGTAAGTAATTAAAATTGCCATCAACCTAATACTAGTAACTAATTCAGTCCGCCGTTTCCAATGCTTAATTTTCCCTCTTAAAATTAGGATATTTTTATAAGTTTCTAATTATTATTACCAGTACTTACGGTAATATTTTTCTTATGGATCTTCCCTCTCATCTCATGTATCCAAATAAAAAAATCTGTACATGTTAGTTAGTAGTAGTGCAATAAGTTAGAAACTTAAATGTTTTAATTGTTAAAGACTCAACTGATAACTGAAAACCTTAAAAGACCTAATGGTTACAAACTCAAAATTTAAAGAATCACTAGATATATTTGGCCTAAAACAATTGTGTGTTCAGTTTCAAATGCTTAATTTTCCTTTTATTTTTGTCATTTTGAAATTATTATTATTATTATTAATTATTATTATTATTTGATCAAGTAGCTTAGTGATTATAATTTCACTCTTAATGATGAATAAGTAAAGTGATGTGTTCAGAAACAAAACACAAAACATGACGGGTTCGAATCTTGATCCCATAGCAAATAATATAATATTCATACCAACTATTTAAAATTATTATATTATTTTTATTAGGGCAAATTACATAAACTTACCTTAAAGTTTGTTAAAATATCACTCACACCCCTCTATTTTTTTTTATCTTAAACATAAACCTCCCTTACTTATAAATGGATTAAATGGGTCATGTGTAAGTTGGCCAGATTAGTAATTACGAGAATTTCTTCTTGGCGTCCTATGTTTGATCTTACGTGTTTTGCTCGTTTTCAATTTTACCTTTCTACCACTTAAATAGCGGTCGTTATAAAAAAGAGAAGTTTTAAAAACGTCGTCCGCTTCCTATTTTGTGGACACCGTCCGCTACTTAAGTAGTGGACCGGTTGATGATCAGGTCTTCTGCCTCATTCAAAGGTCAGTCAAGTGCCTGATTTTGATCCGCCACTTGTGCGGCATGTCATAACTCTAGCCAATCAAGAAACTTAAAAAATCTGTAGGAATACTTAGTATATTTCTAAATCCTTGAGAAAATTCCCACGAAGATTAAGCGTCTTATTAAATTCTTAGAAAAATCCGCAGGAAACTTGTACCAATAGATAATATTATTTTAATAATTTTTGTTTGTACTAAACTAAAAAATTTAATAACTTCAAACTATCAATTACCATTAAAAGTTTTGTTACAAATTTTATTTATAATAAAATTTCAAAAAAATCTCTAAAATAAAATCTATTTAAAATTTATTTTTGAGAAATATCTTTTAAAAACGTGTTCAAAATAATTTTTACTCTTTTAACTTATAAGTTATTGAATATATAAGTTATTGAATGTCAAAATTACTCTTTTAATTTATAACAAATGAGTTCAAAATAATTTTTACTATTTTTAATTTAGTTCTCATAAAATATTATATCTTTTTTTACTATTTTTAACACGATTATATTTTGAATTATGTTTGGAGATTGATTAGTGTGATGAAAAATAAGATTAGACTAGCAAATTTGCAGTTCTCATAATAGTTTACAGGATTTCGGAAAATGTTTTCCAAAATTACTTTGGAAAACATTTTCCAAAGTATTTTTGGATTTTGCATTCCGAACTATTTGAATATTCGAAAAACGTTTTTTGAAATAGTTAACCTTTTGGAAAATAGAATCCAAAACACTAGAATGTGAATGAAAAAAAGATAGATCTGAAAATTACAATTTAGTCTATTTTGGAAAATAGATTCCAAAAAAATATAAATTTTGGAAAACATTTTCCAAAAACTATTTATGAGGGTAAAATCAGAATTTTGGGGGGGGGGGGGGGGGGGGGGGGGGGTAGAAGCATGGGGGTGAAAAGAGAAAAATTCTAATATTTTAGCCTAATAATTTTGACGGCATGATTTTAGTTCTAGTCATTTTTTTTTGTACATGATTTTAATATCATCAAAGAAGATACTTTTGGAGCTCTCTAGGGGAGTCTTCAACATGATTACATCAAAAGAGTTGTCGATAAAACCATGATTAACTAAGAAAGGCATAACCATTCTTTACGGTATACCCCTCCTCCACTCCGTTGTCACACAACCAAGAGTCCTCCATTGTAGATAATCATACCGCCAATTTGTGCTATTAATTGGTTTAATACTTCCTCTTCCCAAACAAAAAGTCTCTACCTCCATTTAAGCTCCCACACTCACAAACCGTTCCTCCACTCCCTCATCTTATCAATCAAGTCTTATGTTTGTAGCAACAACGAGAAAAGCCTTTGGTACAAATGACAAAGAGGTGATGGTCTCGTCCAAGTATCAAGCCAAAACCGCGTATTTCCACCATTCCCCAACTTCTAAGTCATAATGTCACTACACCAATCCCATTCTTCATTTGTTTCCATCCTACCCAATAAACATAAATCTTTCCACCAAAGTGAAGCAAATTTAATGTCCCTCAAAGTCGACAAGTTGGATAGATTGACAACATCCCCGCCATACTTAGCTTTCAACACCATCATCCTTAACTAGTCTTTTGAGGTTAGTAGCCGCCAACACCATTTCGTGAGAAGTGCCACATTTACCAAGCAAAGGTTTCGAATCCCAAGACTTCCTTTATCCTTTGGCCGGCACACATCCACCCATTTCACCCAAGCCAAGTTCACCTTTTTATCTACTCCTCCCCACAAAAATTGGGATTACCGCTAGCACCGAGTTGATTAAGATATTTTTACGTTGGGCTTCAAGGCCTAGCAATATAACAAACCCTAATCCGTATTTCAAAATTAGGTTGATATATATAGCATGAAATTTCATCCTAAACATTTCGTAATTTTATTCATAATAATGTAGTAAAGGTTTTCTAGCTACCAATTTCATCCGTGGGAGTATGGAAATCTATTTATCTAACCCATTATATACGGTCCATTGAACCGTTGATCTAGTTCTGACATTAAGTGAGTAACGTTAATTGCACATATTTATTAATTCAAGAAATTGGCAGTTGAAATTCATAATTGAGCCAAACCAATTCCAAATTCTATGAGCAACACTACCGTCTGGAAACAAGTATTTAGAGGTTTTCACATCAGCTTCACAAAGACTACACATAGAGGCTAAATTATAACCTCTAATGGCAAGATTATCACTAGTAGGTAACTTGTCTTGCAAGCATCTCTTAATAAGCATTTATTTTTGAGGGAGGGATAGAAACATTCCAAATAATCTTGGCCCAAGCTACATGTTGACCAGTAGGACATTGAAAAAAGTAAGCATCCTTGAAAATCTTCACCTTTACCTATTTAAACAAATTTTAGAGTACCCTTCTACATTGTTATCATCAATAAAACTTAAGAGGCGAGGCAAATACCATAAAACTCATTTTGGTTTAACAGGGTTATGTGCTGATCTGGTGTGTTGATGCAAAAAAATATTTTTAACACATCTTCTATCCATGAAAAGCAAGACATACATCCACCTATTCACTTTAATTCCATCACATATTCCCTTTGGTTATGCTAAATATATCACCGGATACTTGTTAACATACTAAAAAAGGAGATTGAAGAGTAAAGTAATATTGAAAACATAAATTTCTACAATTTTCATCCCAAACTTGTAGTTTTGCACTCGACATTTTTGCCAAATTCAAGTTTACTTTAAATATTTTTATTTGTCTCATGTTATGTGAATAAATAAAAAATTAATAAAACTAATATACTCCATCCGTCCAATATAAGCAAAAATTGGTCAACAAAAATTGATATAGTTGGTGTAAAATTTGGACCAGAAACATTAATTTTTGTTGACCTATTTTTGCTTATATTTTGGGACGGGGAGAGTACATGGTATTGGCAAGTGGCTCTAACAACTGTTGGGAATTTTGCCTTAGAATTGATGCTGAAAACTCAGAAACAGGAAAAAAGCAGAAAACTGGTGCTTGCTGTCAACTGAGCCGGGCGCAGGAAGCTTTCAGGAAAAGTAGTTGGCTGCTGCCATATGCGCCGGGCGCGGGTGCGCGAGTATATATGAGCTGTTTGCGTTTTCTGAGGTACCGGGTGTGTTTTTTAGGGTTTCTAAGGCCAACAAAAGACTAGGGTTAATAGAGAAACATCTTGGGAAGACTCTAGGGTTGGAGAAACATTCTATCACCTTGGGAAACACTTATTGATTGAATTTCTTGGTCACGGGAAGAAATTCGGGACTTGGGTAGAATTAGGGAATTGTCTAATTCTTGTAACTCTTGTGGTGAATTTCATTGTAATCAAGGTTTCTATTAATAGTGGAACGGAGAGTGGCTCTCTCCCCTAGAGTAGGTCGGTTTTGACTGAACTGAGTAAACAATTTCATCGTGTTCTTTATCGCTTTTCATAGTTTATTGTTGATTTATTGATTATTGCTCATCCATTTTGATTTGGTTGCTTCAGTTCATTTGTCCCACACATCAAAAGTATTATTGGTGTGGTTTTCGATCCGAATTCACAACAATTGGCGCCCACCGTGGGGCAAGGATCAAAGGATTAAGGTATCATGGGTTCTAAGTGGGAAATTGAGAAGTTCACCGGGAGTAACGACTTCGGGTTGTGGAAGGTGAAGGTTAGGGCAATTTTATTAACTCAACAAAAGTGCGATGAAGCTTATGAGGAAGGCTATGAGAGTGCGGGAGCACTCATAGTCACAAGCTGGGAACCATAGATGATTGTTCGGCCTGGAGAGGCGGTGGAATAATACTCAACATCAGCCTGGAGAGACGGTGATAAGAATACTCAGGCTCGGCCTGGAGAGGTGGTGGAATAATACTCAGGTTACTACTGAAACAACAACTTTATTATGAGATGTGAAGATGCTAGTGGAAGTTGGGAATCAGTGGAGTTTAAGTCGTTGACTTTGGATGCTCCTGTCACATGTGTTTGAAGAATGAATATTTTGAAGTCCTAGAGCTAGTTGAAGGTGGATTTGTTCACTTTGAAGACGGGAAAGCTTGTAAGGTTCAAGGTATGGTGAGATTAATTTACATGATGTGTGGTATATTCCTAACCTTAATGTGGTCATGCATTTTGTTACTAGTGGAAATTCTCATGATATGATAAAGTTGTGAAACTTCGGGTGAAGCTTGTGGGTGACATGAGTTGAAGTGTGTTTCAAAGTAGTGGAAAAGTCTTGCGTTACAAGGTGAGAGTCATAATGGAAATACCGGTTTGAATCTTTGGAGGAGGAATCTCGGTTTGAGGTGGAGTTTGTTACTAGTGAGACTAGAGGAAGACAAACAATCAACAATAGCTCCTAACTATCTAGGAGATAGGGAGGAGAGTGATATTGTTGGACCAAAGAAGTGTATAGCTATGGAGACCTTGTGGGCGGCTTGTGGAACTTACCTAAAATTCCAAGGTTAAGTTGAGAGGCAAGCAAATTCTTCGAGAGTACGTGAGACATTTCGGGGTTCAAAGAGGGTATGGTGGAGCTTGTTGGACTATCTAAAATCCGATGATAGTTGGGAGCAAGTGTTTCTTCAGGAGGACGAACTTAGCTACTCCGGGGGCTGAAGATGGTACGGTGTAACTTGTGGATTGTCCTAAAAATCCAAGGGCAATGGGAGGCAAGCTTTTTCAGGAGTACGGAGAGGTAGACTCCGGGGGCCGAAGAGGGTGTGGTGTTAATCATGTGGGAGCAGCATGATGGTTGATGAAAAGTTGGCACCATCATCAATTAAAAGACAAGGTGGAGATTGTTGGGAATTTTGCCTTAGAATTGATGCTGAAAACTTAGAAACAGGAAAAAAGCAGAAAACTGGTGCTTGTTGTCAACTGAGCCGGGCGCTGGATTGCTGAGCCGGGCGCAGGAAGCTTTCAGGAAAAGCAGTTGGCTGCTGCCATATGCGCCGAGCGTAGACCATGCTGAGCCGGGCGCGGGTGCGCGAGTATATATGAGCTGTTTGCGTTTTCTGAGGTACCGGGTGTGTTTTTTAGGGTTTCTAAGGCCAACAAAAGACTAGGGTTAATAGAGAAACATCTTGGGAAGACTCTAGGGTTGGAGAAACATTCTATCACCTTGGGAAACACTTATTGATTGAATTTCTTGGTCACGGGAAGAAATTCGGGACTTGGGTAGAATTAGGGAATTGTCTAATTCTTGTAACTCTTGTGGTGAATTTCATTGTAATCAAGGTTTCTATTAATAGTGGAACGGAGAGTGGCTCTCTCCCCCAGAGTAGGTCGGTTTTGACTGAACTGGGTAAACAATATCTCGTGTTCTTTACGTTTTCGCGGTTTATCTTTTGTTATTATTATTATTGTCATTCTCGCTTGTTGATTGCTTTAATCCATTTGCTCCACACACATCAAGGTATTGGTGTGATTTAATCGAATTCACAACAACAACACTAGTTCAAACGGAGTCACACACAGTGAGTACTTTTATAATGTCGTTAACATGAAATTTCATCCTAAAGATGTTTTAATTGTCATTCATAATGTAAAAAAATATTATCATTGCCAATTTCATCCATGAGAATAAAGAAAATTTGGTACAAATATTTTTTCTTCATATAGGCCACTGATTTAGATATAGAGAACAACTTGAAGAGGAAAACAAAATCAAAAATTGGAAATATAGATTCACTACGATAATAAGAGAGGTTTAACATTCAAACAAAAAGTCAAATCTTAGAATAAACTCTATTTGCCTTTATTTGCATATTTGTACTTTATCCAATTCAGCAAACCAGACATGCAATCTTCTGAAGAAACAATTACTGTATTACTCTATTTTTGCTATCTTTAAGCAATTCATAAACATAGCCATATTCTGCATTTGTTAAGTCATAATAACGATCGGGATAAGTATTCCTTAGATTTTCCAAGACTCTAATACATTTCGGAACAGAGTATTGTCCATTAAGATCAGATGCGACAACAATGTCATCTTTTTCAACTATTTCTTGTTGCATTATTCGCTCCATTTTCACCTAATGTCAAAAACACCAAAAAAGAGGAAAAAAATGTCAGTCCAATAATAATGTTACAAAAGAGGAAAAAAAATCAACTAGCCAATAAAATCACCAAAAGTTTGCATAGTAGAAAATGTGAATCATACGGACAGACGCAGAATGACCACTAGTAAAAATAAAAATGAAGCTTAACTTAAAACAAGAACAAAAAAGACTTAAGCTAAATATTCCTAAAAACTTGATTAATTTTTTTTTAAAATGACAAAAATTGATTGGAACTTCTAAAATCAAGCAAATGAACATTTGAAAAAATTAAAGAGAGATGGGCATTACAATATGAGACATTGAGGCTTTTGTGTTAAAATCGCTTAAACTCTTTCTTACTGTTTGGGATAAATCTATAGTAGTACTACTTATTTATAGTTAATAATTATATTTACAGTATTAAAAATAATGTCGTTTGATTTACCGATTGGTTTTCCAATTTTTTATGGGGAAAACGTTATTTAGTTTTTGGAATTTGTAAGTAATTAAAATTGCCATTAACCTAATACTAGTAATTAATTCAGTCCGCCGTTTCCAATGCTTAACTTTCCCTCTTTTATAATTTTCTAATTATTGCCTGTACTTACGGTAATACAGTAGTTTTCCTATTTTTCGTATGGCTCATGTTCAGGTATTCAAATAAAGAAATGTGTACTACATGTTAGTAGTGCAATAAATAAATAGAAATGTAAATCTTGACAAAAAAAAAATTAATCTATATATATACTCCCTCCGTCCCAAATTATAAGAGAAAATAAAAAAATCACACTTATTAAGAAAAAGTAAAACATGAGAATTTGAAATATGTTTTTGTGGGTTTTTCTTGGAATAAGTTGCATAGGAAGATGTAAAAACAATTTTTATTGGTTGTTGTTTATTGAGAAAAGGGTAGAGAGAAAATTAAATGCAATTTGCATTTAATTTCATGAGAATAAGGGAAAAACATTCTTGAAAATGATTTTCTCCCCTATAATTTGGGACAAAAAAATGGGTTTTTTTCCCTTATAATTTGGGACGGAGGGAGTAATTCCTAGATAGTTCTCCTACTATCTATCTTAACCCTAATCCACATCACTCACTTACATCCAATTAAGTCACACAATAATGTCACATCACTTCCTTATATTATATCATTCTCATCTCTATTTTTTTTTATATTATATCAATCTCATAATAAATAATAAAGAATTATGCTTCTCCAATTATCCAAAAATTGATGTCACAAGATGTTACAGTTTTCTACATTATTATTGAATTATACCTCTCCAATTATCCAAAAATTGATGTCACAAGATGTTACATTTTTCTACATTATTATAACATTACTTAGTGACAATGAATATGAGCATAGTTGGATTCTCTTTCAACATTTATCTCATTTAAATGTCAACCGTTTTCGTAAAAACAACAAAGAGTTTATAATTTAGTCACACAAAAAAATACGAAGAGTGTATACATTATTGACTTATAATTACATTACAATTGTAGAGAAGAGTGAAGGTTATGCAAAAAGTTAGGTTATGAGATTGAAATATATAACCATTATCATTATCATATTTCATTCAATTTTGATGGTCCCTACTCATTCTCTATACATATAGGTATATATAATTAGTATAACAGTTGCTTCTTTATCCATGCATACATTTCTATTGAGTTTAGTTTTTAGTTAAAAAAAATCACTCTTTCAAACCATAGCTCTTATCTACCCTTGTAACACCCTAACACATACTACCCTTAAAAACGTAATTTTAAAAACTTTTTAACAAGTGTAAAGGCAGAGTGCCACGCGGTAATTAAAACACAAGCATACACACAGAGCGTCATGAAGTTTAACATGAAAAGCAACATCGGATTCAATCTAACCAAGCATGCATATATATACATAAGTCATATTCATCCCTAAGGATGTCACTTATACAAGAACTAGCATATCAAAAAGGTAACACCGATATACGATGTAAGCCAAGCGTAAACCCCGACTCGATGTTACATTACCAGAGCATTTACTATTTACAAACTCTAGCCAAAAGCTAGCACTACAAGGAGAAATCTATGCTAAGTCTCCTCACCAAAAGATACTTCAACACCAAGCTAAAACAGCAGTCTAATCGTCGGCACAGTCCTCAGCCTGAATATCTGAACCCCCAAAGGTCCAGCAAATAACACAAAGCAGAGAGTTAGAAAACATAATCGCATAACATACGAGCATAAGAAAGGTCTTACACTTTCGAACTATCATACATATTCTAACTCACGCCAAAACATCGCACTAAACAATTATCAATTAATAAAGTTTAACACAATTCAACCAGATAATGTCACATACCATTTATCAAATATATGCGCATTTACCCTAATGTATCTAATGCCAATCAATTCACTGTCATGCCATCCCTAGACATGACTAAATGCATGTGGTACCAAGGTGTCTCACCAACGGTGGACCATGAACAGATTTATATCTTGCTGGATATGTCGGAACTTACCGAACCATCTTATCTCCCTTGGATAAGCCAACACAGTTTTATATCCTGTTGGATAGCAACTCTGGACTCATGGATTCATCTAATCCGATCCTCGGCTTCATTATGGACACATAATCCATTTTCGTTATTGGAACCCAAGTTTCCAATGTTCACATACAATCATGAATGCATGTATGTATACACATATCAACCATATGATATTCTCTAGCTCGAAGCTACTCTTTTATGAATGCGGGAACACAATCCTAACACATTCACTTAACATTGCAAATTAATGCCAAAACATCACATTACTCACTCTAAACTGCAATTTATTGCATACACGTTTATCAATCATATAACGATTAACAATAAACATTAACAGCATCAACATGTATCAACAATCATGTAAGGATACCCTTAAACCACGTTACAAGTGCCTAATTACACTTACAACCATTAACAAAAGTTGCAGGTTCAGTACTGTTCGCTAAGCGAAGCAGTAGCGAACAGGTAGCGAACTATTCGCTAAGCGAAGCTCAGTTCGCTGCAGCGAACTACATCAGAGGATTACAGGTGCATGGCGAACAGATAGCGAGCTGTAGCGAGCAGGTTCGCGTCCTGGTCGCTTAGCGAACTACACCAGAAAAATATCTGTTCTTGAGTTTTCTTAAGGCGGTTTAACATTGAATCAGCTCAAAAATTCATTCAAACATGTTATAAATTCTTATAAACAGCAATTCCTAACATATATGGTATCAAGGAACATTAATCATCCCTTCCAAACATCCAAATACATCAAACAATCAAAATCATGCCAATTTCTTGGGTTTTAAGCAACTTTCATAAACTTTTCAAACATGATTCAAACACATACATATTTTTCATGGAATCAAGCTAGTGATTAACACATACAAAGTGATGATGAAGAACATCACACTCACATACAAAACCTTAATCAAAAGCCTAAAAAGAAATTGAGTGGGAGAGTTCGGGAATGGAGACATAGACAATCTCCCCTCTCCTTGCCACTCAAGAATCATGAATTCTAATCTCTTACCTTAGCAAAGATAATGATCCAAGCCTTTCCTCTTCTCTCTTGCTCGTGATCTCCTAGCCAAAACCCTAGCTTAGCTTGTTCTTGCTCTTGCTCACTCAAAGAAATTAAGTTATGATACTATTCATGGGTTTGACTTGCTACTTATACTACTTTCTAAAGTCATGAACCAAGCCCAATTGGCTTAGGCCCAAATGGCCTCTCACGCCCATTAAGCCCAAAACAAAGGTTCTCGCGTCTAATAACTTATGCTCGGCTAAATAATTATTCGTCGCTCACTAAAATAATAAAAGCCAATTAATAAATAAAATAACATTTAATAAAATATACGAATACGAAAAATGGGTCGTTACAACCCTCATGTGTCTACTATAGTAGCTGGAAAAGCAAATCTAAAGTTGAAAGTTCGAATAGTTCATGTGTGGGATGTAACAGACAAATACAAACCAAACTGAGGTTACGTCTATGAATATGTTGTTTGTTGATGAAAAGGTGACGTGGTGATGTGCAATCTTGATATACTTCTCACATTTTTCAACAATATAATATAAAATACCACATAACACCTGTGCATCGCACGGGTGTGGGACTAGTTAGTAACTTGATATCTAAAAACTTAAACTGTTATAAACGCAAAATTTAGAAAACCATCATTTGACCTAAAACAATTGTGTGTTTAGTTTCGAACTAGACACTTACTCATGCGATGCACGGGTCTTATGCGCTATTTTATACTATAATGTCAAAAAATTATTTGTATAAGTATGTAAATTTAAAATTATATGTTTACACATTTAAAATATATGTTTACACATTTAAAAAACTTATTTATACATCACATTTGAAGTTACTTTGGTATCTTCTTCATTAACATTGATTAGCAATATCTTTAACTCATTCTTCAAAATAACTATGGAAATGACAACATATAATTGACCATGGAAAACAATTGATGTTGAAACATAAGTTTTTATTTATATTATAAATCTCATTGGAGGATTCTGAGTTGGATAAACTACTTCATTATCTCTTACAAAAAAACTACTGTATTGTCGAATTTGACATTTATATTAATTTGAAACTTAATGGAACAAAGATAAACCAACTTAACTCATACTCAAATATCGAATATGATAAAAATCATACAGAGCATAACAATCATTAGTAAATTTTATTTTATCTATTTTTTTTTACTAACATTAGAAAGTTGTCCTGACAATCGACCAACTCCTTATATTTACAAAGATTGGACAAAATATTATTAGCAAAAACATTAACTTTATTGAAAAAAAAAACAATAAAATACACAAAAAAATAAAATGAACAAAAAAATTTAAAATGAATAATAACTCAAAATAATAATAACAATTAGTACCCCACATTAAATGGATGTAAGTGGATGATGTGACTAAATGAAAGATTTTCATTGGTTTGTGGATTAGGGTTTAGATAGACAATTCCACAACTATTTAGGATTTATATATACACAAAATAATAAAATGAACAAAAAAATTTAAAATGAATAATAACTCAAAATAATAATAATAATTATTATTTTATATAAAAAAAATAATTACAATTAGTACCCCACATTAAATGGATGTAAGTGGATGATGTGGCTAAATGAAAGATTTTCATTGGTTCGTGGATTAGGGTTTAGATAGACAATTCCACAACTATATATATATATATATATATATATATATATATATATATATATATATATATATATATATATATATATATATATATATATATATATTCTACAATAACTTAATAGAATTTCTTTCTATTTTAAATTCTATTTTTTATGGAAATTCAACTATTCCTTGGTTTTTTTTTTTTTACAAACATAAACTTCTTACAAATATCAAGAATATATATATATATATATATAGATAGATAGATAGATAGATAGATAGATAGATAGATAGATACTTAATTTTCCCGTTATTCGGTCATTTTAAAATTATTATTATTATTATTTTATTATTATTTGGTCAAATATTCTAGTGGTTGTAATTTCACTCTTAGTGATGAATAAGTAAAGTGATGGTGGGTTGGGTACATCAACTGGTTAAGTTAGTTGAGCTAAGACTTAAAGGAGTTGGAAATCCATTTTTCAAGTCTTGGCAAAGAGAAAAACTAATATGATATTCCTACAAACTATACTTAAAATTCTTTTTCGGTTCGATCAACATAAATGGTTTTGCAGGACAGGCGTGTAGGTACTGCTCTGGATACACATACAGTGGCAGCATTGAAAAGAATATGGAAGAACAATGTTCCATCAAAAGTTAGCGATTTCGGTTGGCGGTTGTTACTTGAAAAATTACCAACCAGGGAGGTTTTTATTTTGCAAAGGTATTATCATGAATAATCATGAGAGAAGTTGCGTATTTTGCTTCAAAGATGGTACGAAAATTGACCAAGAGGAGTTGAAAATCAACACAAGTGACATTCAAAGGGAAGTTAATGGCGTGGGGACTGTTTGGAATCCTCATCAAGGGCTGAGTTTAATTACTTAGTTATTTTAAGCATTTTCATCAATTAAGACAAATAAAATTCAACCATTTAAAGCCTTTCCAAGATGGTTACAAAAGAAGCATAAATGGGACACTCAAGGCCTTAAATAGGCGTGTGACTAATCATGGAAAAGGAGTATCATGAGCTGATTGCATTAAGTCATTTTATTTCTAGTTAATTGCATTTTTATTACTAGTTTTATTGTGTTTAATTAGGCCTTACTGTTTTTTCGGCCATATATGCATGTAATTTGATCATTTGCAATCATAAAAATAAAAGAACATTTCAGTCCAATTAGAAATTGTGTCTACAATTTTCGCCTGATTATTTGCAAGCGTCGCCTTGAAAATAGTCCGATTAGCTCAATTGGTGTTGAGTGCTAATCTCGTGTTAGGCTATTGGTGTAGTTTAACATTGCTTATTTCCTTGCTGTTTTCGCTAAAACCCAACAAACAAACACCTAAGACACTTAATAGAATTCGACTAATAAGGGTGGTACCTAGTACCTTCGTTATTGGTTGTTTGCTTCCGTTACCACACCCTGATTCGTATCATTAGTGGCATCAGAGCACGGTTCTGATTCCGTGTTACGTGACAACAATGGATTTCAACAGTGATGATTTCATGGACAAATTGCGTGAAGCCTTAAGGAACGTTGACATGAGAGATGAACGATGGAGGCCTAGAAGGGGTGAACCACGTCCAAACGTGGATGAGTTCAAAATCACCGAACTACCTGAATTTAATGGTAGTGCAGACCCGGAGGTTTATTTAGAATGGGAGCGCAAGATTGATAGAATGTTTGATTTCAAGGATCTTGATGATGAGAAACGTTGCAAATATGCGATTCTGAAACTTAGCAAAAGTGCATCGTTGTGGTATGAGGGTTTGAAGGCTAGAAGGACACGAGATGGGAAGGAGAAAATCCACTCTTGGGAGTCCTTGAAGAGGAAGTTGCGCAAAAGATATGTACCATCAAACCACCGACTGAATTTGTATAAAAAGATTGCAGATTTGGTGCAAGGCAAAATGAGTGTCACTGAATACATTGATGAGTTTGAGAACCTATGCCTAATGGGTGAAGTGGAGGAAAATGAAGAGCAAAGAATGAGCCGTTTCCTTTGTGGGCTGAATAAGAACATAGCTTTTGCTGTTGAGCTATGTAATTACACAGATTTCACCACTTTGTGCACCTTGTGTTTGAAGATTGAAAATCAAAACAAGAGTAGATATAATGCTGGGAGTTCTAGTGGTTGGTCCAAGGGAGGTGTGTCGGGTAGTGCAAATCCAGCCCCTAACACTAAACCAATGGTGAATCAACCGAAACAAAGTGAGGCCGCTCCTAAACAACCCATTGCCACGGCCAAGGAGACTAATCTGTCAAAGGTTAGGTGTTTCAAGTGTCAAGGCTTTGGACACTTTGCTAGGGCTTGTCCTAATCAACGAGTTGTGACCCTCCGAGAAGCAATTAGCATGCGTGATGAGTTGATGAAGGAAGAAGAAGAATCTGGTGGCAATATTGAAAGTGATGGAGTTGAAATTGTTGAAGATGATGATGATGAGGTAGAAGTATATGGACCTCCCATATATGATACCTTGATGCTAAGAACTTTGCAAGTCAAGGCTGTACCCGTGGAAGGAGATCAAAGAAATCAAATCTTCTACACTAAGGGTCAAGTGAAAGATAAGTGGTGTAGTATCATTGTGGATGGAGGTAGTTGTACCAATGCGGCTTCAACTGAAATGGTGTCTAAATTAGGATTGCTCACAACAAAACATCCTAAGCCTTATGCGCTACATTGGTTGGACAATGGAAGTAGCATAAATGTTACAAGGCAGACGCGTGTGGGACTAACCATGGGATCTTATGTTGATGAAATCTTGTGTGATGTGGTACCTATGGATGCAAGTCACATACTTTTGGGACGCCCTTGGCAATTTGATAGGGATGTCACGCATAGAGGAAGGTCCAATGAGCATGAATTGAACTTCAATGGCAAGAGGATTGTGTTGGAACCAATGGCATCAAATGAAGTCCGTTCCATGATTACAAAAAGAGGTAAAAAGCCTAGCCTCACTATGTTTGCTACTGAAAATGAAGTGAAGGATGCTATTGATAATGGTGAATTAGTCTACATGTTGGTTGCAAAGAATGCTAAGCAAGACGATGTAGAGACTCCTCTTAAACAACAATTGGAGGCTGTTTTGGGTGAGTATGAAGATGTGTTTCCAAGTGAACTACCAAATGGTTTGCCACCTATCCGTGGGATTGAGCATCAAATTGATCTAATTCCGGGAGTTCCATTACCAAACAAGGCTGCATATAGGTGTAATTCAGAGGAGACAAAGGAGTTGCAACGGCAAATTGAAGAATTGATAAGCATGGGTTATGTGCGTGAATCAATGAGCCCATGTGCTGTTCCGACATTGTTGGTTCCTAAGAAGGATGGTTCATGGAGAATGTGTATCGATAGTAGGGCGGTGAACAACATAACCATCAAATATCGTTTTCCCATTCCAAGACTAGATGATATGCTTGATGGGTTACATGGGTCGGTTATCTTCTCAAAAATTGATCTAAGGAGTGGATATCACCAAATCAGAATGCGTGAAGGTGATGAATGGAAGACGGCATTCAAGACTAAGCATGGTCTATATGAATGGCTAGTTATGCCATTTGGGCTCACAAATGCACCTAGCACCTTTATGAGGCTCATGAACGAAGTACTCAAGCCTTTTTTGGGTAAGTTTGTTGTTGTTTATCTTGATGACATATTGGTGTATAGCAAATCTATTGAGGAGCATTTCACTCATTTGAAACAAATCTTTGAGACCCTAAGAGCACAAAAACTATATGGGAAGAAGGAAAAGTGTGATTTCTTGGTTGAAAGTGTGGTGTTTCTTGGATATGTGGTGTCTAAAGATGGAGTATCCGTTGATCAAACAAAAGTGGATGCTATCAAGACTTGGCCGAGCCCTACAACAGTTTCGGAGGTGAGATCTTTCCTTGGTCTTGCATCATTTTATCGGCGCTTTATCCAGAATTTTAGCACTATAGCAAGTCCTATGACCGAATGTTTGAAGAAGGGTGCGTTTGGGTGGAATGAACAAGCACAAAAGGCTTTTGAATTGATCAAGTTAAAGCTTTGTGAAGCTCCTGTTTTAGCTTTACCCGATTTCACTCAACCATTTGAAGTTGAATGTGATGCTAGTGGAGTTGGCATTGGGGCTGTTTTGATACAAAACAAAAGGCCTATAGCTTATTTCTCGGAGAAATTGGGAGGAGCCAGATTGAACTATTGCACCTATGACAAAGAGTTCTATGCCATTGTGAGAGCTCTTGATCATTGGAATCATTATTTGCGTTCTAATCACTTTATATTACATTCAGATCATGAGTCTTTGAAGTATATCAATGGGCAACAAAAGTTGAGTCCAAGGCATGCTAAATGGGTTGAATTTCTTCAATCTTTTAATTTCTCTTCAAAATACAAAGATGGTAAGAGTAATGTGGTGGCTGATGCACTTTCAAGGAGGTATGCTTTAATTTCAATTCTTGAAACTCGCTTACTTGGTTTTGAGACTTTGAAAGATTATTATAAAGAAGATGTGGATTTTGGTGAAATATACTCTAATTGTGAGAATGGAGCATTTGGAAAGTACATAGTGCAGGATGGATTTTTATTCAACGAGAATCGGCTTTGCATCCCAAGGCATTCAATTCGTGAGTTACTAGTTCGTGAAGCTCATGGTGGAGGTTTGGCTGGTCATTTTGGCATTACAAAGACCTTGGAGATTTTAAAAGAACACTTTCATTGGCCAAAGATGTTAGGAGATGTGCAAAAAGTCATTAGCAAGTGTGTTACTTGTCATATGGCAAAGAGTTCTTTCAAACCAGGGGCGTATACTCCCTTGCCAACGCCTAGTGGTCCTTGGATGGATGTGAGCATGGATTTCATTGTGGCTTTGCCCCGTACACAGCGAGGTAAAGATGCTATTATGGTTGTTGTTGATAGGTTTTCAAAGATGGCACATTTTGTAGCTTGTCACAAAACAGATGATGCTAGTAATGTTGCTGATTTGTACTTTCGTGAGATTGTGCGTTTACATGGAGTTCCTAAAACTATTGTTTCCGATCGTGATTCAAAGTTTTTGAGTTATTTTTGGAACACATTATGGAGGAAATTAGGTACTAAGTTGCTGTTTAGTACTTCCCATCACCCTCAAACCGATGGACAAACCGAGGTGACTAATAGAACTCTTGGTACTTTGCTGCGTGGTTTGGTTAGTAAAACTCAAAAGGATTGGGACTTGAAGCTAGCTCATGCTGAATTTGCCTACAACCGGTCCCCTACATATGCTACTAATCATTCTCCTTTTGAAGTTGTTTATGGTGTGAATCCTTACTTGCCATTGGATTTGATAGTTATGCCAAAAGAGGAGTTAGTTCATCCAGATGCCGAGGCCAAACTCAAAGCAATGATCAAGCTACATAAGCAAGTGCAAGAAAGAATCAAGGCCGTGAATGAAGTTTACAAGCAAAGGTCCAAGAATAAGAAGCCTAAGTTATTCAATGAAGGTGATCTTGTGTGGGTCCATTTGAGAAAAGAAAGATTCCCAAGCAAGAGAAAGAATAAGCTCATGCCTAGAGCTGATGGTCCTTTCAAAGTTATATCAAAGATCAATGACAATGCATACAAGATTGATTTGCCCGGAGAATATGGAGTACATGCTACTTTCAATGTTGGAGATCTCTCACCGTATTTAGATGATGATGGTATTCAAGAATTGAGGTCAATTCCTTTCAAAGGGGGAGGGGATGGTACGAAAATTGACCAAGAGGAGTTAAAAATCAACACAAGTGACATTCAAAGGGAAGTTAATGGCGTGGGGACTGTTTGGAATCCTCATCAAGGGCTGAGTTTAATTACTTGGTTATTTTAAGCATTTTCATCAATTAAGACAAATAAAATTCAGCCATTTAAAGCCTTTCCAAGATGGTTACAAAAGAAGCATAAATGGGACACTCAAGGCCTTAAATAGGCGTGTGACTAATCATGGAAAAGGAGTATCATGAGCTGATTGCATTAAGTCATTTTATTTCTAGTTAATTGCATTTTTATTACTAGTTTTATTGTGTTTAATTAGGCCTTACTGTTTTTTCGGCCATATATGCATGTAATTTGATCATTTGCAATCATAAAAAAAAAGAACATTTCAGTCCAATTAGAAATTGTGTCTACAATTTTCGCCTGATTATTTGCAAGCGTCGCCTTGAAAATAGTCCGATTAGCTCAATTGGTGTTGAGTGCTAATCTCGTGTTAGGCTATTGGTGTAGTTTAACATTGCTTATTTCCTTGCTGTTTTCGCTAAAACCCAACAAACAAACACCTAAGACACTTAATAGAATTCGACTAATAAGGGTGGTACCTAGTACCTTCGTTATTGGTTGTTTGCTTCCGTTACCACACCCTGATTCGTATCAAAAGAGGTAGAAGACATACAACAGATTTTTTTCACTTACTGCATTACTTCACAAATTTGGCATAAAATATTTGTTTGGTTGGTCACTAATGTCATTTCTTTTGAGGACATTACAAGTCATTTCTCTTTGTTTGGTGAATTAGCAAAAGACAATCATAGCAAGTGAATCTGTCATATAATTTGGTTGGAGACGACGTGGAGTATTTGACGTACGCGTAATAACATTATTTTTAGAGGAGACTGTGTCAATATATCATTTTTAGTGGAGCAAATTGTTTATTTTTCTTGGTTTTGGTTTATAGGCCGAATAGGGAACAATGTTAATTTAGCTTTCTCTAACTGATATAATAATCCTTTAGATTGTTTTCAACGCATTTAAAGTGATATATTCTGAATTGTAAGAGTTGAATACCCCTTGTATTCCTTATAATTCATTTTTTGCTTATAAAAAATATACTTAAAATTATTATATTATTATTTTTATTAGGAAAAATTACATAAACCTCCCCTAAAATTTGTTAAAATATCACTCACACCCCTTTATTTTTTACCACATAAACCTCCCCTTAATTTTCAATGTGATGTGATAAACACATCCCGTCTAAATTAACATAAACAATTGGACTTAATCCACCCGTTATTTTCAATGTGTCCCTTTTTTTTTTTGTACATGTTTTCAATGTGTCCCTTTATTTACAGTATTATAAATATCACTCACATATTTATCAAAAAAAGAAAATATCACTCACATAAACCAAAAATAACTGTTTGGTTCTTACCGGAGAATTTTACAGTTACTGATATTTTTAGAGAGATTAATTCTTGTGCCGATAGTTTTAGCAAATATTGGACTTTCACTTGATAGACTCATGATTTGGGAATGAGATTCCTCATGTTATTATTAGAGATAGGAGTAGTTTTGAAGTCAATAGACTTGGTAAACTCCTTTTTAAGGTTGTAAATATTTAGGAAGATTTTGGTCTAATTTCCCTCATATTTTTCCTATATCTCTCATCCCTTTCCTACCATGTTTTGAGGTAGTAGCCCTTTGCTACTCCTCCTTTTTCTTAAAAAAAAAAAGCTTAAATGTAGTTTTGCCTCTCATATTTTGATTAAATCTGAATTTTACCCCCACTTGTTTTAAAACGCGGACTTTTATCCCATCTGTTTTATAATTTTTTGGATGATGATGGTACTGTTGTTGGTGAGGATGTGCAAGTGGAGGGCTATGATGAAAGTGTCTCTATCTGATTCTATAATCTAGTTTTGTGTGGGCTAGGCCCTGATTTGTGTGCACCTTGGTCTGTAACATGCACAATATGTCTTTTATGCTCTGATACTCCAGGTACTCTATGCTACTGATTTTATTTGTCAGAATTTTGGGCTAAAAAGGGGGAGTAATATGACTTTCTGATTTTCTGATGTGCATGATGTGAAGAGAGATGCTCTAGCATCTGGCATATGTAGTAGTAGTGTGGGTGTGTACTACTATGATGCATGACTTAAGGGGGAGTGAAGTATGAAGTAAGGGGAGTGTGAATGCATGAAGTGAGGGGGAGTAGAGTGAAGTATGAAGAAAGGGGAGTGTGAATGCATGAAGTGAGGGGAGTAGAATTTATTTTTCTGCTACTCTTAGCATATGCATGTTTTATATAGGAATTTATTATTCCTAATGTGTGTGGAATTTATTTTTCCATCCTATGAAGATATTGCTCGTGCTCTAATTGAAGGAATTTATTTTTCCTTATATTTGAATTCACTACGCGAGAGTTTATTTCTCTCTAATTGTGCTGCATGAGGCAAGTTGTGTTTCCATCCGCTGTAGCATGCCTCTGATGTTACTAGCTTGTTAGTTTTCTCGTAGAAATAACGTTGCTATGATTATGCTTTCTTTCTTAGCTGTGTGTTCAAGTTGACTTGAAGAAAAGTGTTTTCTGTATCTCTCCACAAACATTGGTCTAAGATTGTTTTAGCCAAAATTTGCCAAAGGAGGAGATTGTTGGGTTTTCAATGTTGGCTACAATTTTGCAAAAATAATAACAGCCAACTGTGCACGTTAATAATCTGTTTTTATATCTTTTGAAGATTTGATTTACAAATATGTTCGTGCTTATCCAGCAAGCTAAACACACCTTCCACTGCAAGTTATTTAAAAGGTGGTTTGTTTTATTTGTTACAAAAATATGTTTCAATATTTTTGCATCAAATCTTTTAGTTGAAGAAATATTTTTTTGGAGTAAATCTTTTCTCAAAGAAATATTTTTTTGGGAGTGAAGATTTTGTTGAAGAATTATTTTCAAGCAAATCTTGTGAGCTGGCCATCGAAGATTCTAGCCAATTATTCTGAAGATCTAACTTGGGCATCAAGATTACTAAAGCGTGTGTCTCTTTTAGTTCTTTTAGAGAGTTCTTTTAATTAAAGAGAGTTCTTTTAATCAAGAATTAAAGAGAGTTCTTTTAATTGTGTGCCTTTCTTGCTTCATTTTGATGCAAGCTTAAGACCGTGTTTGAGTTGTAATTTGTTTACTAACTCCAAAGCTTTTAAGCAAGGAGGTTAGGTAGTGTGTAATCGTAACCTTAAGCTTTTAAGTACAGGTTGCTATTAGTTTATGTGAACCTACTCTTAAGCTTTGAAGTATAGAGTTAGGGTTTGTCTTTGAAGAGTATCTTCACAATTGGTTTGCTACCGAGTTTAAATCACAGGTTGTGTGATTGAGAGGAAGTGAGAGGGGTCTCATATCTAGGAGTTCCTAGGTAGAAGTTTGCACGGGTAGTGATTAAGTGAGGAGTTTTAAACGGGGAAGTTTAGCTCTGAATTAATACTGCTGATAGTTGATTTCCTTCTTGGATTGGTATCCCCAAGAGTGAGTGTGTTTACACTGAACTGGGTTAACAAACCTACTGTCTCTTTTATTATTCCACAGTTTATTATTTTGTCTGTCTGTTGTATATATGGGGAGGGATCAAATTACACCGGTGTAACATTTGAGTAATATTACACCGCTCAATAACGCTTCAACAAATACAAATTTTACAAAATCCACCGTTGGATTGAAAGTTTATATCATATAGATCATTCATGTTCAATTCTATAAAAATCTAAAATCATTTGATATGTTATTGAGATTGATCAAGCTTAACGGTATTCAATAAAAACACATAAAGCGTTAATCTTGATCGGTCTCAATAACATATCAAACGATTTTAGATTTTCGTAAAATTGAACATGGATGATCTAAATGATATAAACTTTCAATCCAACGGTGGATTTTGTAAAATTTGTATTCGTTGAAGCGTTATTGAGTGGTGTAACATTACTCAAATGTTACACTGGTGTAATTTGATCTCTCCCCTATATATATATATATAGACAACTGTTGTAGCATCTGTCACAACACTTGTCCACTGCGTGCAAGGAATTTCACTATGTATGAGATTGCCTTTAAACACCTGGATTTTAGATTACCTTCACGGATCTCGAGATGTCGATCTTTCGCCATCTTCGCTTGGCTCCCTCGCAGTTACGGTCTTTTGAAATGACCACCGACTATCTGGGTTTGGCTCCCGCACATCCTCTGTTTTTCTACATCTTTCGCCTTCAATGTTCGTGCCCTCGGCGGAAAAAGCTAAAGGGAAAGTGCTGAAGGGAAAGGTGGTTCCGAACTCCAAGTGTGGTTGGGTCTCCCTGTGGCAGCGAAAACGCCTTTTTGAGATGTACGAGGAATCAGTTCGGGGTTTCAAGGATGTATACTATGGGGTTAGGCCCATGACACTAAAGGGGTGGCAGAATTTTGTCCGTGAGGGAAATCGTCTCGATGAGAATGGGAAGAAGGTGCATGATGACTAGGGGCGGCCTATAGAGGAGGATTTTGCCATTTTCCCCTTTTACTGGCGCAAGGAGCATTACTCCATGATACCTACGGAATTTGTCTTCAAGCTCTCCGAGCTTACTGCTGATGAGAGGTCCGATTATAAGAAGTTGGAGACCTTCGTGGAGCGTCTCCCGCCTTATTTATTGGAAGGCCCGGAGGGTGAGCCCTTGTATGATGAGGATGGCGAGAGAGTGACGCACCCAAAGCTTATAGATACAAAGGGGTTGCTCGCTAGTGATACCCCGGAAAAATTTACTGCTTTTTGGCGTATGCTCCGCACTTGTGTTAATTTTTAGTTATTCGCAAAGTATTTTATTGCCTTTAACTGTTATTAACTTGCTTTTATTTTCGTCTTGCAGAAAGAATGACCAGTGCTGCGGAGAAGCTTCGCCAAGCCCGTGCTGCAAAAAATAAAAGGGAAAGGGGTGCGACCAATGCTGCTGGGGCGTCCTCTGGTCTTGGGACTTCCTCGGTGCAGATGTCTCCGACGCCATCCTTCGACACGGATCGCAGTAAACGGATTCGGGTGGAGGATTTGGACGACACTACTTCCCAGAAGCATCAGGTTATTGATCTAGAAGATCCGTTTAATTCCCTATCCTTCAGTCTTCACAGGCTTACTCCTTGAGTTCCAGCAGATCAGTTCATCATTCCTCCGGCCATCTCCCCATGAAGCTCTTGATGGGGCGACAAAGATGAAGATTTCCCTTGCGGATGAAGTCATTCTGTCGGACACGGGTCCTAAAGCTATCTGTGGCGAGATTGCTTCTCACTGGTCGGCCATCTTCGAGCTGTTGGAGATCATAACCTTCCTAAATGGTCGAGAGTGGAAGTACCTGGAGGAGAGAGATGCTACCCGCCATGAGCTGCACTTGTTGGGAAAGAAGCTTCAGGAGTCAGAAGCTTCCTGTGAAGGATACAGGGAGCAGCACAAGACCCTTGCTTCCAACCTCGAAGAGGCAGAGGAAAAGATGAAAGTCTTGGTTGAAGAGAGGGATGGTGCTCTGAAGGAGGTCGAGGAGATCAAAGCTAAAATTAACGAGCTGGAGGGAAAACTGCAGGAGTTTGTTGGTGTTGCTGTTGTCGAGGAGGATGAAAGAAAACTCGATCGTGATTGGGAGTATTGCTCTTCAAGTCGGGCAGACCTAATTAGCTAGATCTACGAGTACGAATCCTTCATGATCGAAGCAGCTTCCTTCAGCTTTAAGAAAGTTGTTGCCCAGCTTCGCGTCCTTAATCCGGAACTAACCAAAGAGGGCTTGGACGAAGATAAGGAAGTTCGGGATGGGCAGATCCTCCCTACTCTTTAATGCTTTTCAGTTTATTGATTTTTGATGTAATTATTCGGGCCTTATGTTCTCCCTTTTGATTATACTTATCGACAATTTGCAGTTTTTGTAATTGCTCTTTAATCTAATCATACCTTAATTATCTGCTCGAATTTTTACCTTCTCGTCTTTGAATGTTTAGACTTAGGTTTTGCATGAGATATTTGTATGTGGTCTTCGTTTGACAGCGGGCGTCGTAGATGCCGAGCTTGGGAGGTGAGGGGAACCTTCCCAAGTGTCCGGAGATGTTATCCGAACTCGAAACGAGGAGAGTGGCTGTTGTTATGCTTTCCTCCTCGGGGTGTGAACATCCCATCGCGAGCTGGGGTTCTACCGAGCGTGTAATAGGCAATGGCGTTCTGTGGTCTAGAACTATCCTCGCATGACGTGGCTCGAGGCACTAGTCTTAGTGCCTCGAACTGGTCTTTAACTTTAAGATTCTTGCCCGTACCTAAGAACTCATCCGTTGTAAAGGAGTGCTTCTCATCGACGAAGACATAGCCTGCGTTGAAGGGTACATGTTATATGTGAACTTCAACTATAATATTGTTTGAGCTTTTCGGCATTCCAGGGTCGGGGAAGTTCTTTTTCGTAGAGGTGCTCTAAATATTACACCCCATTTTCGGTTTTAGCTCAAACTGGATAAGGTCCTTCCCAATTTGCTGCGAGCTTACCATCACGGGAATCTTTCTGATTTCGGCGTAGTACGAGCGTACCGATATCGAACTCTCTTTTTATAACCCTTTTGTCGTTCCGTTTCGTTATCTTTTGTTTCAACGAGGCTTCTCGAAGAGCTGCGCCGTCTCGGAGTTCTTCCAAGAGATCAAGCTCTTATCGGAGCATTTCGTGATTAGCTTCACCATCGAGGGGTATTTCTGTTCGGAAGGACAATGCTCCGGTTTCTACGAGAATTACAGCTTCGGTTCCATATGTTAATCGAAATGGTGTTTCCCCCGTGGTAGAATGTGGAGTTGTTCGATAGGACCAGAGTACGATGTGTAACTCTTCCGTCCATTTTCCCTTTGCATCGTCTAATCCTCTTTTTAGACCTCGCAATATAACTCTATTCGCAGTTTCGGCCTGTCCGTTAGTTTGCGGATGCTCGACGAAAGTAAAATGTTGAGTTTTCCTATTTTTGCCATGAATTCTCGTACTTTCTTGTTTGTGAATTGAGTCCATTGTCTGTGATGACGACTTGAGAGATCCCAAATCTCGCAAGTATGTTGCGTTTAAAGAAGCGAAGTACATTAAACGCCGAGATGTTAGCAAGGGGCTCAACTTCGATCCATTTTGTGAAGTAGTCGACGGCCACAACCAAGTATTTGTTTTGCCCTGATGCAGTTGGGAATGATCCTAAGAGGTCCATCCCCCACCATGCGAACGGCCACGGGGATGAGAGCGTTATGAGCTTTCGTGCTAACGAGCGTCCACCAATGTGTTGGTCGTTGATTCCTTCATGGATTTCGCTAAGGATCGAATTCATTTCCCTTTCTTCGACACATTTTAATAAGGGAATCGAGAATCCTCTATGGTACATTTTTCCATTGAGGATTGCATACGCGCAGACTCTTCTTTTGACCTTAGTTGTTTCTTTTTTGTCATTGGGTAAACTTCCCACGTTTAAGAAGTTAAACACAGGCGTCATCCAACTGTTGACGTTGATATCGCATATTAGGAAAACCTCGGATGGCTTTTCTATGCTCGGTTTGGATAGCGTTTCCTGAATGAGTGACTGATTTCCGCCTTTCTTTTTCTTAGTGCTCATGAGCTTTGACAAAATGCCGGCTCTTCCGTTATGCTCGCGTGGAATGTGTTTGATTTCGGATTCTTTAAATTTAGCTAATTTCTCCTTTATCAAGGTTAGGTATTCTGTGAGCCGCTCATCTCTTGTTTGGTATTCCCCGGATACTTGTGACGCGACGAGTTAAGAATCCATGAACATCTTTATTTCCTCGGCTTCCATGTCCTCAGCAAGCCTCAACCCCGCCAAGAAGGCTTCGTATTCGGCTTGATTGTTCGTCATGGAAAAAGCAAGCTCGAGTGATACTTCGATGAGGACCCCTTCGCCATTTTCAAGTATGATCCCTGCTCCGCTATCTTGTGGATTTGAGGATCCATCGACAAAGATGGTCCACTTATTTTTATCCGGGGTAGATGGAGTGGTCATTTCGGCTACGAAGTCTGCAAGTGCTTTTAGGGCTTTTCTACTTTCGTAAAAGATTTCAAATTCAGACAGGTCAAACGGCCATTTCAGCATTCGTCCTGTCATATGTGGTCTTGCGTGGAGTTGCTTTATTGGTTGATCTGTTCGTACCACGATGGTAAGGGCTAGAAAGTAGTGCCTTAGCTTCCTCGCGGCCATGACTACTGCTAAAACCATTTTTTCGATCTGCGAGTATCAGAGTTTAGGTCCTTGCAATGCTTTGCTCACAAAATAGACGAGCTTTTTCCCTTCCTCGGTTTCTCTTATGAGTACGCTACTGATGGCCTTCGATGCTACGGCCAGATATAAATATAAGGTCTCCCCTTCGCAAGGTCGAGTCAAGACCGGAGGTTTGAATAATGCTCATTTTAAGTGTTGTAATGCATCCTCGCATTCCTTTGTCCATTCAAATGTTGATTCTTTTAGAAGTAATTTGAACAAACATAATGCGTGTTGAGCAGATTTTGCGACAAAACGAGATAAAGACGTTAGCATCCCATTTAGTGATTGGATTGACTTTTTTGAATCCGGTGTTGGGAATTCAAAGAAAGCTCTACATTTATCGGGGTTAGCTTCGATTCCTCATTCAGTTAGGTAAAAACCGAGGAACTTTCCAACTTTTACTCCAAATGTACACTTGTCGGGGTTAAATCTCATATTGTATTTGCTCACTTGGTGGAACATCTTTTTTAAATGGGTTGTATGATCGCCTTCCTCTTCAGATTTGACGATCATATCATCCACGTAAACTTCGAGCATATCTCCAATTTCATTGTTGAATACTTTGTTCATCATTCTTTGGTATGTGGCACCTGCATTTTTAAGCCCGAACGACATTACATTATAATAATTACCAGATTCGGTCATAAACGCTGTTTTCTTTTTGTCGATTTCAGTCATTTTTATTAGATTATATCTTGAATACTCATGCATAAACGATAGTCATTTAAATCCTGAAGAATTATCTACTAGTTTGTCTATGTTAGGTAAAGAATAAGCATCTTTAGGCAAACCCTATTAAGATCAGTATAATCAACGCACATACGCCACTTTCCATTAGATTTTTTGACAAGTACAACATTGGACAGCCAGGTGATATACCTTGCTTCCGAAATAAAATTTGCCTCCAAGAGATCTTTTACAGTTTTTTCTGCAGCCTCCGCTTTCTCGGGAGACTGCTTCTAGGGGTGTGCAAAAAATTTGGCTACCCTTAACCAAATTGCTAACCAATTCATATCCAATCTTAGTTTGCAAAATCCATTTAAAAATAAAACCACACCACTCTAATAAAAAAACACCAATTATAAACCATAACCACATTTTGTAATTTGGTTTGGAATTGGTTTGAAAATTCAGGCCTAATAGCTAATTCAGGCCCAATCTTCAATTTTTTAAATTGTTTATTATATAATAAAATAATTAATTAAAAGAGGTGGTGGAGGACCGGTGGTCAACACGGCGGTCAACGCCGACCACCGGTGGCCGGCACGGCGACGCTCCGACTTTTAATAATCAGACTTTTAATAATTATTTTAAAAATAATTAAAATATCAGTTTTTAATGTTTTTAGTTTTTAAAAAAATCAGTTTTTTTAAAAAATAATTAAAAAAATCAGTTTTTTTAAAAAATAATTAAAAAATCAGTTTTTAATGTATTTAGTTTTTCAAAAGTTTAGTATTTTAATTTTTTCCTATAATAAATATTAGTTTCTTTTGTATTTAAAAATCAGATTTTTTATTTTAAAAAATTACTCTTTTTTTAAATAATAAAAAATATTTTTAAAACAATATAAAAAACAAGTTTTCGGCTAAGTAAAAAATAATTTGGGTTTAGAAAAAAAAACTTTGTGGGTTGATTATAAACCAATTCAATCATAAAATTAATGAAAAATTATGTTTTTAAAATAATTAATAAATCTATTTTTTTAATCAACTAATAAAAAAAATAGTTTAAGTAAAAAACCTATTTAAAATTGGATCATGTGAATAACCTAAATTTTATTACAAACCGGTTATAAATTGGTTTCGATCCGGTTAATAACCAAATCCAAATTAGTTTTAAAAAATAACCGGTTTGTCATTTAAATGGTTTTGGTTTAGAACCAAAATCATCAATTAGGTGTGGTGTGGTTTCCAAACCATGCACACCTCTAACTGCTTCCTACGCCGCTGAAAGACACTAGCCCTAGGATCTATAGTCAACTGGTGACATGCGACTTCTGGGTTGATTCCGGGCATTTCAGCAGTGCTCCATGCAAAGAGTTCAACATTCCGCTTCAAGCAAACTACGAGCTGTTTTTTGACCAAGTCGGGGAGTCAAGTGCCGATCTTGATTCTTTTGGTGGGATCCTCGCCAAGTGAGATAAGCTCGAAATCTCCATTAGGAAATTGGGTGATAGATCTTTTTCTCACCCAAAGGGATATCCTTCTGTTTGTCTTCCTTGTGCTCCTTTTTAGTAATTCGAGCATCAAGGTCGATAGGATTAGGAGTTCCAATGGCGTGCACCCCCGGGAATTTATTTTGCTCGGGTTTCTTTTTGGGTGTTACCACAGTGTTGATGTTTTTTGCTGTTGCTTCATGAAATTCCTGGCACACAGTGGACAGGTGTTGATCAAGGTGTATCAACACTTGTCTGTGGTAGACAGATGTTGTTACCTGGTGCGCCAACACTTGTCTATAAACAGAGCAAATAACATAAAACAATACAAACAGTAAAGTAAATAACACACAAGAGTTGTTAACCCAGTTCAGCCTAAAGCCTACTCTGGGGGATACCAATCCAGGAATGAAGTCCACTATCAGCAGTATTACTTCGAAGCTAAACTCACCCGTCTACAACTTCTCACTTAATCACTACCCAATGACACTTCTACCTAGGAACTCATAGATATGAGACCCCGTCTCAATTCCCACCTTAACAACACAGACAGCGTTGTTATTCAATTCAACGATCACACCAGGTGGAGACACACTCCTAAGAAACTAGGATTCACTCTTGCTTAAAAGCTTGCGAGTAAACCACACAACACAATAGAACAATCTCCGTACTTAAAAGCTTAGGAGAAGTTCACACTTACAACTCAATAACACTAAGGTCCTAAGCTTGCATCAATGAGACACAAGAAAGGCTCACAATTAACACTCTAAAATCCCTAAAACTCACGCTTTGTAATAACACGATTTTAGATGCTTGAAACCATATGCTTGCCTTCGTATTTATAGTAGTAGAACGACTTGGGCTTCAAGACAAAATTAGGGCTTCTAGAATTGCGGCAGCAGTGATATATTTCTGAAAATAATAGTTATATTTTTGAAACGCAAAAATATATTTTCCAAAAATATAATTCCTTTGGAAAATAAAACTAGGGTTTGGCTGCCTCCTGAAACACATTAAACACGTGTGTCTTCCTCTGTAAGAAACCTTGAAACAATTCTTCAAACAGATCTTCAAAAGATTGAGTAGAAAATAATAACAGCTAGCTGGCGCGCGCAGATACAGAGACAGGTGTTGTTCCAAAGTGTACCAACATTTGTCACAACACTTGGGGTCAGTACATATGTCTCAACACTTGGCTAAAATATGTTTTTGCAAAATGTAGCCAATCATACAAAAACCCAACAATCTCCCCCTTTGGCAAATTTTGGCTAAAACAATATTAGACCAGTATATGGAGAGATACAGTATTACCTTTCCTTCGAGTCAACATGATCACACAACTAGGAAAGAAAGTAACACATAATAAAAATTACTTCCAAGAGAGGTAAGTATCATCAGAGGCAATGCAACAGCGGAATAAAAACACAACTAGCCTTATGGAACAACACAAGGGAGAAATAAACTCCCATAGTATATACTAAGAAGTAGGAGAAATAAACTCCTAATAATGTAAAGCGCATTTCTTCAACATAAGAACATCAGGGAAAAATAAATTCCCATAATCATCTGAGAAAAATAAATTCTCAGTCATAGTAGATAGTGGACTTAATAGTCAGGTGCCATAACACTTGGCATAACATTTGTCATCAAATATATTCAGGCGATCAAGAGATACTATCACTCACACTCCCCCTGAATTCATGCATACAAACATCAGATAGAGAAAGAATATTCACTACTCCCCCTCAACACATGCATATTACTCACACTCCCCCTCAATACGAGCATAGATCATTTGCACAGAAACAGTCACCAGATGTGAGAACATCTGTCCACACACTTGTCACACACACACACTACTCCCCCTTTTTAGCCACAATTTAGACAAACATCATGCATAAGAAATCATAGGGTAGCAGACAAGAGAATATCATTGTGCACATATTACAGACCATAAAGCACACACAGGTGCTAGAAATCTAGGGCCTTGCCCATAAACGTAACAACAAAGAAACACCAAAAGTACATCAGAAAAATATAAGAAGACATCAGAAATCAGATAGAAGTACTTTCATCAGAGTCCTCCATCACATCCTCAGTGTCATCATCAGAGCCACTAGTTCCTTCACCTTCTTGTCCATCAGGCTCACCCTCAGCAGTCTCAGCAGCTTTCTCAGCCTTGAGGGCCTCAATCACACGATCTATTTTTAGTTTCCTTGCCTCAAGAGCTCTGCTTGCTTCAGTCAGATCTGCAATCATCTGCTTCCTGGAGAGTACACCAGCCTGGACAGATGTGCCAACACCTGCTGCAACATTTGTCCCTTCAAGCAGCCTCTGCTCAATAACCAACACCCCTTTCCTTTTACAAGGAACATCAGTGCTTCTTAGTATATCTGGGTGTTGCTCAAGGATGATATTGCATAACAGAGTAGGAAGAGCAACTGGCTTCTCAACAGCATATGTCAGGGCATGGCTTAAGGTTTCTTGGAAGAAATAGGACCCATAATCAAACTTTGCCTTTGTACCCACAACATAAATGAACTTTCCCAATCCTCTGGCTACATCACCTGAATGGGTTGTAGGGACCCAATTGTGTGCAGCTATCCTATTCAAAACAGCATAAAATGGAGAGAGAGAAGTTGCAGCCAATTTTGCCTTGCTTGGCCATACCTTAATCCTGCCACCTGTGAGGACCTTGCAGACCTCATTGTCTGTGACTTTTAGAGCAGCCACTTCATCAGAATTTCTTTGCAAATACTGGTTGATCACAGTTGGTGAGAACTTAACACATTTCCCACGAACAAAAACTTGCCTATATTCAGGACTTGTTGGATCATTAAAGTTGTCAGCCACATTAATCAAAAATTCTTTAACAAGCCTGTCATAGCACTTGTCCAAACCAACCACAGTTTTCATCAAACCTGCATACTCAAGAGCTTCAACAACACTTGGACATTCAAGAATATCATCTTTTAAATTTCTTTCCAGAGCCAGCCTCCTATGATATACAAATTTCCATCTTGCAGACCCATTTTCCAGATGGAATGAAACATTATCTAATGGAGCATAGGGAACAGATTGAGGGACCTTCTTTCTTCCTACACTCTTCCTAGATGTGCTGCCAGATGCAGCAACATCTGTCTCTGGCTCAAAATCAGAATCACTAGTTGGTGGAGCTTTCCTTTTCTTAGTCTCAGTTCTAGGAACCACCTTACTGACAGGTTTTGGAGGTCCATAAAGAGGCTTTTTACCAGTATCTTTTCTAGCCTTAGAAGGTTTGGGTGTTTGGACAGGTGTGTTAGCAGTCTCTACACCTTTACCATCCCTACTTCTAGTCCTCCTAGCCACACTAGCTTCAGAATTTGCAGGAATAGACTTTTCACTCACAGTTGTTTCATTAACAATTATAACCTCAGGACTTTCATTAGCAACCTTATCAGCAGGAGTCTCTTTATCAGCAGACTTAGGTTGGGGACTCTCATCAGACTCAGAATTGTCCACAATATTTTCCTGTGCCAAGGATGTGGTAACATCTGGCACAACATTTGGCGCAGCGCCATGTGTTGCAACACTTGGCGCAACATGAGTCTCAGGAGCAGTTTTCTTGAGAGACTCATTAGCAACAGCATCATTGGTCTCAGTGGAAGCACCAATATTAGCATCAACAATAGTAGGGGGGTTAGGAACATTTTTCCCCAATTTTTCAGACACAGCAGGGTCCTTTAAACCTAGGGTTTCAGCAGGATTTGGAACATCAAGTTTTTGATTAAAAGAATTCTTACCAGATGCGTCAACATTATCCTCTGCAGCATTATCGGCAGGAGTAGGAGCATCACTCGATGGCAATGGATCAATATATAGTTCAGACATTGTATAAGTCCTTCTCGATTCAGCTCGCGATTTCTTGCTTTTCTTCTTCGTTTTCTTAATTGAAGCGGAGGGAGATGAAGGATTTGTACTTGTTCGTGATGATTTATCCTTCTTTGCAACTGATTTTCTCCTCATCGTTGGACTTGTGGAAGGTATGGTGTTGAGAGGAATAACATCTATCACCATTTGTTGTAGTGATGGAACATCATCATTCTTCGTTGGTGAGGATTTTGCAGAGTCAGACATGGTGAGTGAAATGAGGTGAAATTTGTGATTGAAGAAGATGGAAGTTGAACGTTCTCTGAGAAAGGACACATTTGAAGTTGAGTTGATTTTCGTGAAAGAGAGAGGAAGGTGAGGAGTTTGCGTGAAGATAGGTTGGTTTTGAAAAACCAATAATAACTCCCTTAAGTTAGCGTGCACCAAAAGTGGGAGAGAGAAATCAACTGCTGCACGCTCTCCATGCAGTAACTGCTATTGATTTTCAAAAAGGCAAATTCCTAATTTGCCCCTCAATTTTTCAAATTGACTTGCGTCCAAAGCTTTAGTAAAAATGTCTGCTAGATGTTCTTCAGATGCAATGTGCTCAAGTGTAACAATTTTTTCTTCTACAAGCTCTCTTATAAAATGATGACGTATATCAATGTGCTTAGTCCTACTATGTTGAATAGGATTTTTAGAAATGTTTATAGCACTCAGATTGTCACAGTAAAGTGTCATGACATCTTGCTCCACACTATACTCCTTCAACATTTGTCTCATCCATAATAATTGAGAGCAGCTACTACCAGCTGCTATATATTCTGCCTCAGCTGTGGATAGAGACACACTATTCTGCTTCTTACTAAACCAAGATACTAGATTGCTTCCCAAGAAGAAACATGCACCAGAGGTGCTTTTTCTATCATCAGCACTTCCTGCCCAATCTGCATCACAATAGCCAACTAGTGTAGAATCATTACCATGAGAGTATAAAATTCCATAGCCACATGTTCCATTGACATATTTGAAGATTCTCTTTACTTGAGTCAGATGGCTCATCTTGGGCTCAGATTGATATCTAGCACAAACACCTACTGCAAACATGATATCAGGTCTGCTAGCTGTGAGATATAGCAAGCTTCCAATCATACTTCTGTAGAGACTTTGGTCCACATCAATCCCTTTCTCATCTTTGGTAAGCTTCAAATGTGTAGGTGCAGGTGTCCTTTTGTGACTACCACCTTCCATTCCAAATTTCTTCACAATGTTTCTTGCATATTTTTCTTGAGAGATAAATATGGTGTCTTCCATTTGTTTGACTTGAAGACCTAAAAAATAAGTTAGTTCACCTACAAGACTCATTTCAAATTCAGATTGCATTTGATGCACAAAATGTTCCACCATTTGTCGCGACATTCCACCAAATACAATATCATCCACATATATCTGAGCTATCATTAGCTTCCCTTTCTCCTCTCTTATGAACAGGGTTTTATCATTGCCACCTTTCTTGTATCCATGGTTGACGAGGAATTCAGTCAATCTTTCATACCATGCTCTAGGGGCTTGTTTCAATCCATAGAGAGCTTTCCTTAGTTTGTAGACATGGTTAGGAAAGCTTGGATCTACAAACCCTTTTGGTTGTTCAACATATACCTCTTCATTTAGATAGCCATTTAGGAATGCACTCTTTACATCCATTTGATATAACTTGAATTTTAAGATGCATGCCACAGCCAAGAGCAATCTTATGGACTCTAAGCGAGCAACTGGAGCAAAAGTCTCATCAAAGTCTACTCCTTCTATCTGGGTGCATCCTTGTGCTACAAGTCTGGCTTTATTTCTGGTAATGTCACCATTTTCATCAGTTTTGTTCTTGTAGACCCACTTTGTACCAATGACATTTATACCATCTGGTCTAGGTACTAGATCCCATACCTCACTTCTTTTGAACTGAGTTAGTTCCTCCTACATAGCATTGATCCAGTATTCATCAGTCAAAGCTTCTTTAACATTCTTTGGTTCAATCTTGGATATGAAGCATGAGTTGGAGATTGCTTCTTTTGATCTTCTCGTTGCAATTCCTTGATTTGGATTTCCAATGACAAGTTCCAGAGGATGATTCTTCTGTGTTCTAGTAGATGTCCCTTGTTTGGTCTAGGAGCCTCTGTAGTAGATTCAGAATGTTGATCAGGTTCAGGTTCAATTTGATCATCATCTGGTGTTGGGACAGGTGTTATGACATCTGTCTCTTCAGCTGAATCTGCACTTGTTGTATCACTATCATCAACAACAACATTAATTGACTCCATCATAGTTCTTGTTCTGGAGTTAAAAACTCTGTAGGCTCTGCTGTTGGTTGAGTAACCTAAAAATATCGCCTCATCACTTTTGGGGTCCAATTTTATCCTAGGTTCTCTATCTGCCAAAATATAACATTTTGACCCAAACACATGGAAATATTTCACAGTAGGCTTCCTATTCTTCCATAGTTCATACAGTGTTGTAGCAGTACCTTTTCTTAATGTTACTCTATTGTGAATGTAACATGTTGTATTCATGGCTTCAGCCCAGAACTTGTAAGGAACATTTTTGGCATGCAACATCACTCTAGCAGATTCTTGTAAGGTTCTGTTCTTTCTTTCAACCACACCATTTTGTTGAGGTGTAATCGGTGAAGAAAATTCATGAGTTATTCCTTCAGCAGCATAAAAATCAGCAAATTTAGAGTTTTCAAACTCCTTACCATGGTCACTTCTGATTCTTACAATACCACAATCTTTCTCTTTTTGAAGTTGTAAGCAAAGATTTTTGAATTCTTCAAAAGTCTCAGATTTTTCCCTAATGAAATTGACCCAAGTATATCTAGAGAAGTCATCAACAACAACAAGAACATATTTCTTACCTCCAAGACTCTCAACTTGTATGGGCCCCATCAGATCCATATGTAGTAACTCAAGAACTCTAGAGGTGGACAAGTGTTGCAACTTCTGGTGCGACACTTTGGTTTGCTTCCCAATCTGACATTCACCACAGATATTGCCTTCCTGTATCTGTAAACTTGGTAGTCCTCTGATAGATTCTTCAGAGATGACTCTCTTCATGCTCTTCAGGTTAAGGTGTCCTAATTTTTGATGCCACAGCTTAACCTCTTCATTTTTAGTTAAGAGACATGTAGATACATTAGCTTCTTCAAGAGGGATCCACAAGTAGCAGTTGTCTTTTGATCTAACACCCCTCATAAGGATGTCTCCTTCATTATTGCTGACCAGACATTCATTTTTTGTAAAGTTGACTTTCATGCCTTGATCACATAGTTGGCTTATACTGATTAGATTGGCAGTTAGCCCTTTTACAAGGAGAACATTTTCAAGTTTTGGTAGACCATGGTCAATCAGTCTTCCAATACCTTTGATTTCCCCCTTTGCTCCATCTCCAAATGTCACAAAACTTGTGGCATAGGATTTTACCTCCTTCAAATACTTTTCAACACCAGTCATGTGTCTGGAACAACCACTATCAAAGTACCAATCTTCTTTTGATGAGGCTCTGAGTGACGTATGGGCAATCAAACTTTTCCCACTGCTTTCAGCTATATAAGGTATTGGTTGTATCATCTTTTTGCTTCCATTCCATCCTTGTTTTAGTAATGGATGGATCAGACTCTTGAGGAATTTCACTTGGATACCCATACAATTTGTAGCAGTAGGGCCTTATGTGCCCCTTTCTTCCACAGTGATGACATCTCCATGAGTGGTACCTGCTTCTGGGTCTAGGTATAAATCTAGGTCTCTGCCATCTTTGCTGATGTGGTGCCACATGTGGTAACACTTGTCTCTGCTGTCTAGGACCTAAGTGTGGCGACATCCTGTCATGCATTTTTGGAGAAGATTGTTTACTTATCTCAGACATATATTTCCCTTCTTTGTTGTAATCCATAATCTTATTAACATTTTTGTATTCATACCCAATGCCTGTTTTGGATCTACTAGGAGCAGGCAAAGTTTCCAGGATTTCATCTAAATCACTTCCTTTGAATAGCCTAAAAACATGCTTCTTTAAATTCTCAAGATGAGAGTTTAATTCAGTTACCTCTTCATTCAGATGGGCTATCTCAGTCAGTTGTTTGATCTTGTCTGCTTCTAAGTTGATGATAGTTGCCTTCTGTTCCTCAATGATCTTTAAACTATCTTCCCATTTAGTACTAAATTCAGAGATTCTTGACAGATTAGCAGCTCTCTCAGTTTGCAACTTAGTAATTGTTTCTTTTTGCTCTTCAGAGACTCTGCAGACTTCTGCACTCTTCAGACACAGTTTTTTATATGATTCAGCAAGCTCATCAAAGGTCAGTTCTTCCTCACATGATTCAGTGTCAGATGTACATACACTTGTCAATGCATGTATAGCCTTTGCAGTATCAGCTTCTCCCTCAGAATCTTCATCTGACCAGGTTACAGTTAACCCCTTCTTCTGTTTCTTCAGGAAGGTTCCACATTCACTTCTAATGTGACCATACCCCTCACATTCATGGCATTGAACACCTTTATTTGGAGCTGATTTCTCATCTGTTACAGGTTTTCTGAAATTCCTGTAAGTGTTGCGACCAGTGTCAGCTGCACTTGTCTTAGAGCGTTTGTCCATTCTCTTTAGCACCTTATTAAATTGTTTTCCCAAAAGAACCATTGCATCAGAGATGCTATTTTCAGACTCTGTGTCACTCTGTTGATCTTCTTCCTCAGCATTTGAGACAAAAGCAATGCTTTTGTTTTTCTTATCCATCTTTTCATTTGTAGCTACCTCATAAGTTTGTAATGAGCCAACCAGTTCATCCAGCTTCATATCTGTGATATCCTTTGCCTCTTCTAAAGCTGTGACTTTCATGTCAAACTTCTTAGGTAAAGACCTAAGCATTTTTCTTACCAGCTTTTCTTCAGGTATCTTTTCACCCAAGGCATCAAATTGATTATCAAAATCAAGTATGGTCATGTGAAAATCCTGAATAGTTTCATCATCATTCATTCTTAGATTCTCAAACTTAGTGGTTAGGAGTTGTAGTTTTGACAGCTTCACTTTAGAGGTACCTTCATGAACAGTCTCAAGAATTGTCCAAGCTTCCTTAGCTGAGACACACTTTTTGATGAGTCTGAATATGTGCTTGTCAACACCATTATATAGTGCGTATAATGCTTTTGAGTTTGCAAGAGCAAGCTCATCCTCTTCTTTGGACCATTCTTCAGCAGATTTCAACTCAAGAGTTGGTTTACCATCTTTGTCCATCTTCACAGGTGGAGTCCATCCTCTCAGAATTGCCTTCCATGTCTTGCTATCAATTTGTTTTAGGAAGGCCATCATGCGGGACTTCCAATAGTCATAGTTTGAAGTACCAACCAGAAGAGGTGGTCTGGTAACAAACCCTCCATCTTTGTCCATCCTTGCCAGAAACGGTTTCCCTGGAGCTCACCCTAAAATTCAGAACAGGGTGCCTGCTCTGATGTCAATTGAGATTCCTGGCACACAGTGGACAGGTGTTGATTAAGGTGTATCAACACTTGTCTGTGGTAGACAAATGTTGTTACCTGGTGCGCCAACACTTGTCTATAAACAGAGCAAATAACATAAAACAATACAAACAGTAAAGTAAATAACACACAAGAGTTGTTAACCCAGTTCAGCCTAAAGCCTACTCTGGGGGATACCAATCCAGGAATGAAGTCAACTATCAGCAGTATTACTTCGAAGCTAAACTCACCCGTTTACAACTTCTCACTTAATCACTACCCAATGACACTTCTACCTAGGAACTCCTAGATATGAGACCCCGTCCCAATTCCCACCTTAACAACACAGACAGCGTTGTTATTCAATTCAACGATCACACCAGGTGAAGACACACTCCTAAGAAACTAGGATTCACTCTTGCTTAAAAGCTTGCGAGTAAACCACACAACACAATAGAACAATCTCCGTACTTCAAAGCTTAGGAGAAGTTCACACTTACAACTCAATAACACTCAGGTCCTAAGATTGCATCAATGAGACACAAGAAAGGCTCACAATTAACACTCTAAAATCCCTAAAACTCAAGCTTTGTAATAATACGATTTTAGATGCTTGAAACCATATGTTTGCCTTCGTATTTATAGTAGTAGAACGACTTGGGCTTCAAGACAAAATTAGGGCTTCTAGAATTGCGGCAGCAGTGATATATTTCTGAAAATAATAGTTATATTTTTGAAAGGCAAAAAAATATTTTCCAAAAATATAATTCCTTTGGAAAATAAAACTAGGGTTTGGCTGCCTCCTGAAACACATTAAACAAGGAAAAGTCCATTACTACATTAGATTAGTTTTTATTTATTTAATAATAGGATTATGAAGCTATAGTCCCTGTAACATTTGTATCCTATATTTCTAAGCCTATTTTCCTGACATTAGATTTACAAGACTTGGATTTTGTGATAGAATTCATACCTTAGAAACTGAATCAATTGAACAGTTATATCCAAAGCCTAGGATCCACCATTTTTAAGACATATAGGATTTGACCCATCAAAAAGTACATCATCAAAAAAATTAAACATTAGAAATGAACAATATAGTTCTTAAATTTTTAATGTAAAATAACAACAAAGCCCTTTTAATTCAGCACCTATTATCACAACTCCTTTAGCAGAAATCAGTTCATACACAACTCCAAAAGCATATACATCTATTTTGGAAGATACACTACCATATGCATATCTACAACGTGATTGCAAGTGCCCATTAAGTTTATCCTGTATTAAAACTTTAATAGGATTATGCATGGTAAGCTATGCAGCAAATAGTATATCAAAGAGATCACAAATGATTCGCTCTGACTTCTAGTGGTTTGGGATAATACCAAACATAATAAACGAAAAAATGAAACGTCAAATTTGAAAACCCTAACACAATTCAATCTCAACCATACATCACCGAAATTTTAAAATCAAAGAATGCCACTGTCACTGTGATATACCATACAATTCATACCTTCTCGTGTAGAGCATTATGAGCATCAGTGATCAGGGGATAAACAACACAAATGCAGGCACAAAGAGACTCCCCACTGTGTCAAACAGAAGCTCAATACAAGCTGACTTGTGATGAGCATAGCACAACTGTACCAAAATTCAAACACCAGAACCAAAGCACCCTGCTACTTCCTTGTAGGAACAGATCATATCATAGACAAAACTGCTATTAGAAATAAACCAGGATAAATGCAAATCAGTAGCAGAAAATTAAACCAGAGAACCACATTGAGGAAACCGGCGGAGGTAAAGGAGCCGTAACTACCACTATTTTGGGATGAAAGAGCAACCTACACATTGCATATACATCAAGAACAGAAAGCAATTCTGAAATGTTTGTCAAAGAAAAACACTAATCATGAAGAAATAGATAGATCCTGAAATTCAAGCAATTAAAGTTACGGCGTCAAAGACAAAAGAAAAATCGTTAACTATGAAGTGAAGACTCAGTCCAACAATTGAACTAAATGAAATATGCTTGTATACATTAGCCAACCACATAATTCAGATACAAGAAACGTTATTCAGTTTGAACTGAAAAGTTTTAAATAAGTTTAATAAAATTATAGGACAAGGTAAATAAGTATGATTTGGCAGTTTAATTCATGGCATAACTACATAAAGGTGCAAGTAGTTTAGTTGAGTTAACGTGCAAATAGATTTAAGCGCTACATCCCTACATAGAGACCAGTCAATTTTTTAAAATTCAACTAACAAGAAGATGTAACCAACAAAGGACTAGCCATTGCCTCTTTCAACCAAAACTCATTTCCCCTAAGTTGCAACATATTTTTTCAAAGTAGTTTTCTACATACTTCCCCTTCCCTTCACCTTATACTGTATCTCAGCTCCTAACTCTGCTTTTTTATTACCTAGCTATTAACTCATGTTTAAAATAGTGCTAACTTCTGTTTTTGTATACAAACCCCATAAGTGAGCATTTCTAACCCCTTCCAATTGATCATACTCCTTTCCATGGTATTACTCGTTGTGTTCATTAATAATTTCTACAAAAGTATGCATAACATGGTTACATACCCGATGAGAGAGTCCAAGGAGTATATGTTCTAGCTACTAACTCCAATTCAAAGTTCAACACTTATTCAATTCCTGAATACTCAAGCCCTATCTGAACAGTCCCCAACCAGAACATATGCAACTTTTCACTTCTACGAGCAAAAGGGAAGGTGAAGGCAAAAACCAGATGACAAAAGGATACGAGAACTCGCAAAGCAATGGTAGACAGCAAGACGACAACACAACCATACAACATGCAGGAAATTCAACCGCACCATAAATCCACCCACATAATGACTTTGTTATATAAAAATAAAAAATAAATCATTTGCTCTTGTTGTATAGCCATGTTGGCATATATATATATATATATATATATATATATATATATATATATATATATATATATATATATATATATATACACACACATGGTATTTCAATATCACTTGCCAAATCCAAATTCAAATTTGGAAATAAAATAAAATAACGTATAGTCAACCTCTTCTTAATTCACGAAAAGCATATGCACACATCGTTATTAAGCATAAAAAATGAATGGACTAAAATTTGCCTAATTCACCTAAAACAGTTATTATGATAATAAAAATACCTAATCTGAACATCTAACTTTTAAGCATATAGAAAATAAAATGAAAATGAATAACGGAAATAGAATACGTATGGAATTGTGAGGAAGAATTACACTTGACCTAGCCAGCCATGTGAGCACATCTCGATCTTGTGGGTTCACCATGAACTCCTTATGAGAGGGAATCATGAAGTCGGTTCACATAATAACGGCGATGCGGTGGCATTTTGGGGGAATTTCCTGCATGACAAAACCCCTATTTTGGGGGAATTTCCTGCATGACAAAAGTGATGATTTCAGTGACATTTTTAAAACCAAGAGGAATTGAAAAATTAAACACAACCACAATGACAACCTGCTATCACAACATACACCAGTTTTCATGCAGAATTTTTCAGTTTAGCAAAGTAACAAAATAAAACCTGTCCCAAGTAACTTACTGAGTTTAACTTCATTCAGCCAATATGCATTCTACGGTTGTTCCTACATTTGAACAGGTTAGATCTCATCTACCACATATGAACTCGAAGCATGAATTATAGAAATAATCAGCAAGCAAACACCAGAACCCCAACACTAATTAAGAATAATTTGTTTCAAATTCATAGGTGGCAACAGAATAATTCAAAGTCAATGCATGATCAGTTCAAACAAATGAAAGATAAGAATAGTTACATACAATAAATGAGAAGCACAAGAAGTTTCTAAGTTTAGGGAGGGACAACTTTAATTATTCACCTACATTATTCACCTATGAAGCAATACCTTTGATACACCCTCGACAACTTTAATTCCTCTAATGTGAAATCAACTGCCTCTGGGACTTAACTATTTCAATAGATAGGCATCGAAATACAGATCTGATATATACATGTAGTCAAAGTTGAGCAACACTAAGAAACAATTTTGGCTGCACATTTAGTTGTTTGACAAGGTTATCTATCTATGCTAGTTTCACTTGCAGCAACAAAAATGAGTATTTGGTCTCTAGCTAGCTTCATGTGATTGGATTCAATTTATCTTCGTTGTCTTTCCCATGGCCTTATAAAATCTTCCTCCTCAAACATATATCTAGAGACCAATATCTCAATCCCCAGCCTCTACAACCAGAAGTGGAATAAGAATCTATTGTGAAAAAGTAATGTGAAAACCTACATAACGAGTTGAAGATACTGCATTCAACACATGAAAGTCTCAAACTACATTAATAAAAAAATAAATCACAATTTTTTTTCAAAGTTCACGGGTTAGCATTTTGAAATCATAAATTTCTAACTTAACACAAACTATTCCGGGTTTGACCAGGTTCATTCTAGGCTATTAGAAAACGCTTCTAGTTTATTCATTGGGATGATCGGGTCGAGTTGTAACAATGTACTTATACTCTAATAGCTTACTAACTAATATATGTATTCTATCTCAGTTAGTAAGCTAAAAGAAATGGATGCAATTCATAGTCACGGTACAGAGATGGCAATTAATGAAAGGACAGCAGATTCTAATTCTCCATTATTCTTCTAATTTAGGAGAAAAATTCTTATTATTTTTATATCTCAAATGGCTGGAAAATAGAGAGAGAAAATAATAACAAAAGAAGTGGCAAATCAACATAATAAAAAAGTGCCAAACCATTGTTGTCCAGACTCCAGAACTCCTCGTCCTTGGGGAGTGCCAAACCAAGCTAACACAGAAAGACAACAACTTCAACGCTATCCTAAATCCCAAAACAAATACACACATTAATAGGCTGACTTCCCTGTAACATCCACACATAAATGACCAGTTTAACAGAAAGTATGACAAACCTCTTCCTTCCACAAATTCCATTGCAAACCACACATTTGCAGGTTAACTTTTCCCTGGAACATCCACACAGAAAACTCAAAGGAACTGACCAAAATAGATGCTGAGTATCAAAACAAAGACTGAAATGTAAAGAGTCTTAAAAGAGATGACCTGACTAAAGTCTGCAGAAGACGATGATTCGTTGAAACAAATTTTCATCCTTGTAATACAGACGAGTCCTTAGAGCACTGTAATGAAGAGGGTATTTTTACAGGAGTATCAGCACAACCATCATAAATCCCAAATAATGATTTATTTTTTTTGACAATAAATCACAAATAATAAATTAAAAAAACATAAAATAAAAAAGAAACTAAACAGTAAAAGAAGGGCAAAGAGTTGTTCCAGAAGTCGTCTCTCCAGAAAGTTAACAAGTACATTATGAAGATAATGTAACCAAGTTGTCGAAAATTTTCATCTTGGGAAGAGAAATGATTTATTTCATCTTGAGAAGAACCGAGAAACATGGATGCAGAAATGATCAAATACAAGTTTAGATCATCAAATTGATGCCATCAGCAGTTTAAATATATAACACGGCCAGCAAAACATGATGATTCGTGTGTGTGCTCCTTAATTTGTTCACAGGATGATACGCTATAATAAATAGTTGATAAATAAACACAAGAATAAAGAAAGTAGATTAAAATAGTTATCCAAACCAAGTCAATGATCAGAAGATCATAGTTACAAAGAGTGCCCCACAAGGTTGTTCAAATTTTTTGCATTGTAAGATTATAGGTGAAAAACTTAAGGCTAAACTTGTCAGTTATATAACCACCAACCCTCACCGCACATCAATAGGCTTACCAAGAAGACAGGACACTAAAACAACATAAGAGAATATCTTGATGCTCCATGCTACGAAGAAAGTTAATATCTTGACAACCAACGCTGCAAAAAAACACATTCACAGTTCGATTCGTTTATCTTGCATCGAAGCCAAGAAAAAAGGAATAATGAAGAAGAACTCACAGATGAAATTTGATTTTTCTATCTGAAGAAATTCATTATTATCTGATGAATCAATGGTCGATATCCGAACTTCGACTCGCTGCAAAACATATAAACGCATATCTTGATTATCCAATGACGAATTATATTCAATAATCTAACAATTTACAAATAATTCTTGATAACCGATCCATAAAAGAAGATTCATGAAAATTGTGAGATCCATGATATATCTATAATTCGAAAAAAGTATATGAAAACGCAATCCATAGCGATCTCCATGACAGCAGCCTATTGAAGAAAACAAGAACAGAAAATCCTGAAATCGAGTCATCAGAAAGCAAACATATGTGATCAACAGATCTCAAGAACAGGAAGAAAAGAAAAGGCATGTTTTATTTATCCAAGGCTGAACGGAAAGTAAGAGGTATGACCAGTTTTATCCGAAGGAAAAAGTAAGATGTATCACCAGTTTATCCAAGGCAGAACGGGAAAGTGTGTACCTCTGCCTGCCACACATTTATACACTATTTCCCCTGCAACACCTGCACAAAAAACTCAAAGGAGCTGACAAAAGTAGACACTGATTATCCAAAAAAAGATTGAAATGCAAGAGTCTCAACAGTAATGACCAAATTATAGCCCACCAACAGTAGTGACTATAGGACAACCTGCAGAAGATGATGACAAACCAACCCAATATGTGCAGGATGGTTCAGATGGGGGTCATCAAGTCATAAGACTTAATATATTTTTAAAATTCTAAAATAATATTTATATAATTAAACAACATTATATTCAATAAAATTTCAACATTTAGACTAAATTCTATAATTTAAAATTCAGCATTTGAATTAAATTAAACACTGATTCAACACATGAAAGTTTCAAACTACATTAACAAAAAAACAAAAACAAAAAAAATCACAATTTCCTTTCAAAGTTCACCGGCTAGTATTTTGAAATCATAAATTTCTTACTTAAAACAAACTATTCCGGGTTTGGCCAAGTCCATTCTAGGCTATAAGAAAACACTTCCAGTTTGGTTGATTCATTGGGATGATCAGGTCGAGTTGTAACAATGTACTTATACTCTAATTTACTAACTGAGATAGGTATTCTGAGATAGGTATTCTATCTCAGTTAGTATGCTATTAGAGTATAGGTAAAACACAACCAGGAAATAATTGAAGTCTATCTCAGTTAGTATGCTATTAGAACAGGAAATAATTGAAGTGTATCTCAGTTAGTATGCTATTAGAGTGTAGGTAAAACACAGCCAGGAAATAATTGAAGAAGATAAAAGAAATGGATAGAATTCAGTCACGGTAGAGATCACCAAATGAAAGCACAACAACACAAATGATTGTGACAGATACCAATTTAGGAAAGGACGACAGATTCAAATTCTCAATTATGCTTCTAATTTAGGAGAAAAATTCTTATTGTTTTTATATCTCAAATGATTAGAAAATAGAGAGAGAAATTAATAACAAAAGAAGTGGCAAATCACATAATAAAAAAGTGCCAAACCAAGTTGTCCAGAACTCATTGTCCTTGGGAGTGCCAAACCAAGCTGACAGATAGACAAATACACACATTAATAGACTAACTTCCCTGTAACACCCACACAGAAATGACTGGTTTAACAGAAAGTATGAGGAACCTCTTCCGGCTACAAATTCCATTGCAAACCACACATTTGCAGGTTAACTTTTCCCTGTAACATCCACACAGAAAACTAGATGTTGAGTATTAAACCAAAGACTAAAGTGTAAAGAGTCTTAGAAGAGACTACCAAATTAAAGCCTGCAGAAGATTATGATTCATTGAAAAAACTTTCCATCCTTGTAATACAGACAAATCCTTAGGCCACTGTAATGAAGAGGATATTTTTATAGCAGTATCAGCGCCACCATCATAACTCACAAATAATAATAATAATAATAATAATAATAATAATAATAATAATAATAATAATAATAATAATAAACTAAATAGTAAAAGAAGGGCAAAGAGTTATTAAAGAATATCGCTTTCCAGAAAATTAAGGTGTACACTATGAGGTAACCAAGTTACCAAAAATTCTACATCTTGGGAAGAGAAATGATTTATTTCTTACAAACTTCAGCACCCAAAAACTTCAACATCAGCTTGTACACTATCAAAGAACAATTATTCAGCTCAAATACATATACATATAAGTAAAACCTGAACAATTATATCTCATTCTTGCCCAAGCTTACAGAGAAGAATCAACAAACATGGATGCAGAACATGATGGTACGTGTACTCGTTAATTTGTTCATAGCATGATACACTATAACAAATAGTTGATAAAAAAACACAAGAAAAAATAAAGAAGAGTAAAATAGTTACCCAAAGAGTGCCCCACAAAGTTTTTCAAATTTCTTGCACTGTCAGGTTATAGGTCAGAAACTTAAGGCTCAACTTTTCAGTTATATAATCACCAACACTCACTGCACATCAATAGGCTTACCGAGAAGACATGACACTAAAACAACATGGAGAACTAATGAAGTGTACAAACTTAATTGCTAGATACTACATAAAACATTATTATTCTTTTTAAACACACTACACTGTAATCAACAGCTACACGTTTCAATTCACAATTACATGTTACTCAATTGGAATGACTACAGCATGTTGCCAAAAAAATTAAATGCAAAACAGTGTTTTGAAAACACCTATATGTGATTGTGTGAAATTCTTGAGATAGAAAAAGAACATAGATTTTAACAGAGAATAGGAAATCAAAACTTAAAGCTTGGGGAGGGAAAAGTGATGTAGTCTAGAATCTTAAATGCTTCATACTTGCGTTCGTGCTACAGATAAACAAAAACTACAACACTCTCCCAAAACAAATACACATGTAAGCCAAAAATTACCTGTTTTATCCCAAGGCTGTATGAAAAAGTATGTAAACCTCTGCCTGCCACCGGTTCCGCACATTTATTGGCTGAAAGGAAAGCAGGTGAACCTCTCCCCTGTAAAACCCACACAAGTAACTTAAAAGAACTGCAGAAGTAGATACTAAGTAAACTAGCTGAAATGTAAAGATTCGTAGAAGATATGACCAGATTAAAGCATTCAGAAGATGATCATTCACTGGAACAAATTTTCATCCACTTCTCACATCATGTACCCATACCCAATTTTCGATTCCTCCTAAATACAGTAAAATGAAGCGGATATCTTATTAGCAACATAAATCACATATAACAATAAATATAACAAAATAGTAAGAGATTAACTGAAGCCTCGCCCAACAAAGTTAAGTTATACCCAACAAATAGATGATCATAAGAAAAAACATCTAAGGTAACGGTGGAGACGAATGCTATGGCCAAATCACTGATCAACAAGGATTTTACGAAGTTGTCCTGGTTTCTCAAGAATCGTGGAAATTTGACTGTAAGATTACATTGTCAAAAACTTATGTAAGAAAACCTAATGTGTAAAGGAGTACTAATTTGATAACACACGGACAATAAAACTCCAGAGAATAAATTATATGAAAATGATTACCAATCAAGAAGAGTGTGATAAAACGAACTTGATTGTTTGATGCTACAAAGCAAGTTATTGCTTCAAACAGACGACATGGCAGAAAATATATGCAGTTTCAATTCACAATCCAACATTTAGTTATAACCATGTATCAAGTATTGCAAAGCATTTACCATTATCCGATACTAAATTGGAAGCACCCTAAAACAGAAAAATCACATGAGAACTCCAGCATTATGCCAACAAATTAAGGCCAATGCTAGGGTGGGAGACCATGACATGTCTCTCACCGGTGCATCATATGATATGTGGATTGGATTGAATGTGTACATGATATTATGGTGTACTGTCAGTATTATATTATTTATATTTTTTTGAAAAAAAAAAGTTTTAAATTTTTCTGGAAAAAAGTTTTCTATCTTTTTTTCGGGCACAAAATTTTCGATTTTTTCTTTTGGAAAAAAAGTTCCTAATTTTTGGGGGAAAAAATTTCGATTTCACATAAAAGCAATTCCAGAGTTTTTCTGGGAAAAAAATTTTCCGTTCTTTTTTCGGGAAAAAAGTTTCGGATATTTTTCAAAAAAAAAAAGTTTTTGTTTTTTTATGGAAAAAGTTCAGATTTTTCCCAAAAAAAATTTCCGATTTTTTGGGAAAAATAGTTTCGAAATGTTCACCTAAAAATTATTGTCGATACAAAAAAGAGTAAAAAAATAGAAAATATTTGAAACTTTTTTTTCCGAATAAAATATTGGATCTTTTTCAGAAAAAAAATCGGAAACTTTATTTTCGGAAAATATCCGAATCTTTTTTTTTTGAAAAAAGAACGAAAACTTTTTTGTTCAGCAAAGACTCCGGAATTGTTTTTTTCTAAAATCGAAACTTTTTTCCTTAAAAATTTGGAACTTTTTTTTCGAAAAAAAAAAAACCGAAATTTTTTTTCCAAAAAAAAAATGGAAAAATTTTATCCGGAAAAATTGAAAACTTTTTTTTTTCAAAAAAATTAATAAATAATATAATACTGACAGTACACCATAATATCATGTACACATTCAATCCAATCCACATATCATATGGTGCACCGGTGAGAGACATGTCATGGTCTCCCACCCTAGCATTGGCCACAAATTAATAGTAAAACTGATCAAGATATCATGAAATCAAAACCACATCCTCTACTGCAACACCAAAGAGTAAATAAAAAAACCAAGAAATATATGCTATAAATCAACAAAAAAAAAAGATTGATACGAATTAAATTTTTTTTTTTACTAAAGATCGCAAATCAAATCTCGAGGCTGCATGCTATGAAGAAAGTCATTATTTTGACAACCCACGCTGCAGAAAAACACGTTCACAGTTCAATTCGTTTATCTTGCATCAAAGTCAAAAAATAAGGAATAATAAAGAACAACTCATTGATGAAATTTGATTTATCTATCTGAAAAAATTCGTTATTATCCGTTGAATCAAGAATCGATATCCGGACTTCGGCTCACTGCAAAACATATAAACGCATATCTTGATTATCCAATGAAGAGTTTATTCTTATTGGTCACATTATAAGCACAAATGAATCTAACAACTTCAAGAAAGAGTTCAAACTATTTCACTAAAAAACAAAGTAAGAATAGAAAAATAAGAAAATGATTTTTAAAGTTTCCAAAACACACAACCTTGGCTCCAACCTTCAGACTTCATGCTTCAAGTATCATATATATCTACAATTAAACTAGGATAGTAGCCATATGCTGGCCAAAAAAAACCCCAATGCAGTGTTTGACAATCCTAACAAGAATATTAGAAACAACAGGCTAAGCTTCCGACTTAACTAGTAACATTCCACTACGGAATTATCAGAGAGTTATTTCTTACCTTTAAATGGGACTTGATCTTTCCAATTATAATTTATTGATCTTTTTGTAATAAGGACAAGTCCATAGCTCATAAAAAAAAGGAAAAGTCCATTACTACATTAGATTATTTTTTATTTATTTAACAGTAGGATTATGAAGCTATAGTCCCTGTAACATTTGTATCCTATATTTCTAAGCCTATTTTCCTGACATTAGATTTACAAGACTTGGATTTTGTGATATAATTCATACCTTAGAAACTGAATCAATTGAATAGTTATCTCCAAAGCCTAGGATCCACCATTTCTAAGACCTATAGGATTTGACCCATCAAAAAGTACATCATCAAAAAAATGAAACATTAGAAATGAACAATATAGTTCTTAAATTTTTAATGTAAAATAACAACAAAGCCCTAATAATTCAGCACCCATTATCACAGCTCCTTTAGCAGAAATCAGTTCATACACAACTTCAAAAGCATATACATCTAATTTGGAAGATACACTACTATATACATATCTACAATGTAATTGCAAGTTCCCATTAAATCTATCCTGCATTAAAACTTTAATAGGATTATGCATGGTAAGCTATGCAGCAAATAGTATATCAAAGAGATCACAAATGATTCGCTCTGACTTCTAGTGGTTTGGGATAATACCAAACATAATAAACAAAAAAATGAAACATCAGATTTGGAAACCCAAATACAATAATATTCAATCTCAACCATAATACATCACCGAAATTTTAAAATCAAAGAATGCCACTGTCACTGTCATATACCATATAATTCATACCTTCTTGTGGAGAGCATTATGAGCATCAATGATCAGGGGATAACCAACACAAATGTAGGCACAAACTCCCCACTGTATCAAACAGAAGCTCAATACAAGCTGACTTGTAATGGGCATAGCAACTGTACCAAAATTCAAACACCACACCGAAGCACCCTGCTACTGCCTTGTAGGAACAGATCATAGACAAAAATGCTATTAGAAATTAGAAATAAACCAGGATAAAGCAAATCAGTAGAAGAAAATTAAACCAGAGAACCACATTGAGAACCACTATTTTGGGATGAAAGAGCAAACTACACATTGCATATACATCAAGAACAAAAAGCAATTCTGAAATGTTTGTCAAAGAAAAACACTAATCATGAAGAATAGATAAATCCTGAAATTCTGAAATTTGCCTAATTCACCTAAAACATTTATTATGATAATAAAAATACCTAATCTGAACATCTAACTCTTAAGCATATAGAAAATAAAATGAAAATGAATAACGGAAATAGAATACGTATGGAATTGTGAGAAGAATTACACTTGACCTAGCCAGCCATGTGAGCACATCTCGATCTTGTCGGTTCATCATGAACTCTTTATGAGAGGGAATCATGAAGTCGGTTCACATAATAACGGCGATGCGGTGCGGTGAGAGCATGGTCAAAACCCCTGTTTTGGGGGAATTTCCTGCATGACAAAAGTGATGATTTCAGTGACATTTTTAAAACCAAGAAAATGTGAAGCACGAAAGTCTTGAATGATTGGTAAAATGTATTCCCACAATCAAGAATCCTAATAGATTTTCTTGCCTACACAATCAAGAATCCTAATAGCATAGTTATATATTTAATCTATTATCAACTATTGATTTTTCAAGAAAAGATGAAACAATTACCTTCTCGTGGAGAGCATTATGAGCATCAGTGATTAGGGGATAACCAACACAAATGTAGGCACAAAGAGACTCCCCACTGTGTCAAACAGAAGCTCAATACAAGCTGACTTGTGATGAGCATAACACAACTGTACCAAAATTCAAACACCAGAACCGAAGCATCCTGCTACTGCCTTGTAGGAACAGATCATATCATAGACAAAAATGCTATTAGAAATAAACCAGGATAAATGCAAATCAGTAGCAGAAAATTAAACCAGAGAACCACATTGAGGAAATCAGCGGAGGTAACGGAGCTGTAACTACCACTATTTTGGGATGAAAGAGCAAACTACACATTGTATATACATCAAGAACAGAAATCAATTCTGAAATGTTTGTCAAAGAAAAACACTAATCATGAAGAAATAGATAGATCCTGAAATTCAAGCAATTAAAGTTACAGCGTCAAAGACAAAAGAAAAATCGTTAACTATGAAGTGAAGACTCAGGCTCTGTTTGGTAACACAAATAAGCTAGCTTATAGCTTATTATATGAGCTTATAAGCTTGTTTCAAAAAATTAGAGGTGTTTGGTAACAAGCTTTTTGTACTAGCTTATAGCTTTTTTTCAGATGCTATTTCAAGTAGCATTTGAGCTTATAGCTTATAGCTTTTTACACTTTATTCCAATTTTACCCTTTAATTTAATAACTACCCACTCTAAAAAAATAAACTACCCACTATCAATTATGTAATTTTATATTTAATAACCACTTTAAAAGCTAATTTTACCAAACACTTTAATTTCAATAAGCTAGCTTTTCAGCTATCAGCTATAAGCTAGCTTTTCAGCTATCAGCTAGCTTATCAGCTATCAGCTAGCTTATAGCTTATTTTTACCAAACAGACCCTCAGTCCAGCAATTGAACTAAATGAAATATGCTTGTATACATTACTCAACAACATAATTCAGATACAGGAAAAGTTATTCAGTTTGAACTGAAAAGTTTTAAACAAGTTTAATAAAATTATAGGACAAGGTAAGTAAGTATGATTTGGCAGTTTAATTCATGGCATAACTACATAAAGGTGCAAGTAGATTAGCTGAGTTAACGTGCAAATAGATTTAAGCGCTACATCCCTACATAAAGACCAGTCAATTTTTTAAAATTCAACTAACAAGAAGATGTAACCAACAAAGGACTAGCCATTGCCTCTTTCAACCAAAACTCATTTCCCCTAAGTTGTAACATATTTTTTCAAAGTAGTTTTCTACATACTTCCCCTTCCCTCCACCTTATACTGCATCTCAGCTCCTAACTCTCCTTTTTTATTACCTAGCTATTAACTCATGTTTAAAATAGTGCTAACTTCTGTTTTTGTATACAAACCCCAAAAGTGAGCATTTCTAACCCCTTCCAATTGATCATATTCCATGGTATTACTCCTTATGTTCATTAATAATTTCTACAAAAGTATGCATAACATGGTTACATACCCAAGGAGAGAGTCCAAGGAGTATATGTTCTAGCTACTAATTCCAAATCAAAGTTCAACAGTTATTCAATTCCTAAATACTCAAGCCCTATCTGAACAGTCCCCAACCAGAACATATGCATCTTTTCACTTCTACGAGCAAAAGGGAAGGTGAAGGCAAAAAGCAGATGACAAAAGGATACGAGAACTCGCAAAGCAATGGTTGACAACGAGACAACAACACAACCATGCAAATAGAAATTAGATAACCATACAACTTGCAGGAAATTCAACTGCGCCATAAATCCACCCACATAATGACTTTGTTATATAAAAATAAAAAATAAATCACTTGTTGATCTAAACCTTGTTGTATAGTCATGTTGGCATATATATATATCAATAATAATACATGGTATTTCAATATCACTTGACAAATCAAAATCCAAATTTGGAAATTAGAATAAAATAACTTATAGTCAACCTCTTCTTAATTCAAGAAAAGCATATGCACACACCGTTATTAAGCATAAAAAATGAATGGACTAAAATTTGCCTAATTCACCAAAATCAGTTATTATAATAATAAAATTACCTAATCTGAACACCTAACTTTTAAGCATATAGAAAATAAAATGAAAATGAATAACGGAAATAGAATACTATGGAATTGTGAGGAAGAATTACACTTGACCTAGCCAGCCATGTGAGCACATCTCGATCTTGTGGGTTCACCATGAACTCCTTATGAGAGGGAATGATGAAGTCGGTTCACATAATAACGGCGATGCGGTTCGGTGGCATTTTGGGGGAATTTCCTGCATGAGAAAAGTGATGATTTCAGTGACATTTTTAAAACCAAGAAAATGTGAAGCACGAAAGTCATGAATGATTGTTAAAATGTATTCCCACAATCAAGAATCGTATTAGATTTTCTAGCCTACACAATCAAGAATCCTAATAGCATAGTTATATATTCAATCTATTATCAAGTATTGATTTTTCTTTCAAGAAAAGATGAAACAATTACCGTCAATTGGATTAGTGAAAGCGAAACCCTGAGAATTCAAAATTACCGAGAAGAAGGTGAATACTTTCGAACGAAATCAAAGTTAGCGTCAAGTGCTTTCTCGGTTCCCAAATACGAAACTGAATCGAAATTGATGAATTACACACACACAAAAATGTAATAAGCGGCGGTGATTGAAGATGGATGTGGAAAAACGAAATTGAATCGAGTAGAATCCATCAACGAAACTGACGGCGGCGGTTCCCAAAAACGAAACTGAATCGAGTAGAATCCATTAACGGCGGTGATTGAAGATGGATGTGGAAAAACGAAATTGAATCGAGTAGAATCCATCAACGAAACTGACGGCGGCGGTTCCCAAAAACGAAACTGAATCGAGTAGAATCCATTAACGGCGGTGATTGAAGATGGATGTGGAAAAACGAAATTGAATCGAGTAGAATCCATCAACGAAACTGACGGCGGCGGTTCCCAAATACGAAACTGAATCGAGTATAATCCATTAACGGCAGTGATTGAAAATGGATGTGGAAAAACGAAACGTTAGGGTTTTGTTTTGTGTGGGGTGGGGAGAAGAGAAGAGAACAAGAGAGCCGTTGGGACTTGGGGAAACAATTGTATTGAACACACACATATAAATAAAAAGAGTGATTTTTACATTCAATAAATTAAATATTTATTTTAAAGATTTTAATTTTTTAAAAATGAAATTCTATTTAAAATAGTTTCTTTTTAGAGAATTTTTTGAAATTTTATGACGTAAAATAATTTGTAACAAAATGATGAATTACTTAAAACGACGTTTTAAGAGAAATTGTTTAAACTGATTTTTCATTTAAAGCTTTTATAAAAAAATTCTTTGTTAAAAAAATTAAAAGAAAAACAAAACACTACGAAAAAAACATTTTTAGAAAAAGCCAATACAAACATGTCTGATTCTTAGTTAGTGTGTGTCTTAGAATGCAGACTAGTTTGAGCTAAGGTAATTTTTTAGTGAATTTAAATTCTTTTATATTTTTTTGTTTTGATTATTAATTTAATAAATTGCCAAGAATTATAAAGAGAGAAAATCGGTGGCACAAAATAAATTATGTCGTTCAAAAGTTTGTTGGGTACTACAAAATAAGTTGTGGCTACCCAAAAAAGCAGAAGTTCGTAGAGATTATTTAAAGATGAACATGAAAACTTCACATTTGAAGATGCATGAAGATTATTTAATGATGAACCCAAATGCTTGCAGGTTTAACGAAACCTTTCGCAAAAAAAACACAACAAAGAATTAAGCTTCATAAGCATATTAATCTTCTTCTAACCCATTGACACCAACGAGCAGCAAATATAATTCACCGTAATCTAAAACAAGTTTTATTATTAGGCCTTATAAAACAAAAAATTACAAATAACTTATAAAAACACCATAGTGTATATATATTTTACTTCATGTCCTGATTAATTTCTAATTATTTTTTGTATACTCAATTAAAGTAAAATTTAATTTTATCATAATTTATTTCAATAAAAAAATTCCAATTTTTGAAATTCAATATTCTTCTCGTTTTCACATTTATATATTATGTATATTTTATTTTATATTTTTCAAAAATATTTATTTTAACTTGGTATAAATATATCAACGTACATTTTGTTTTTATTTCTACCTTTTTTATAATGTAGTTTAATTTATTTTTAACATAATTTATTTCAATAAATTTAATACTCCCTTCGTTCCTTTTTATTTGTCATTTTGATAATTTAAGGTTACATTTTGTGAATTATACTCATTATCAATTGCTCTTATCTTTTTTAATAAAACTAATTAATGTTATATATTTGAAAAACTAAAGTTTTTTTTCAAAAATTTTTTAGTACATAATGTTGGAACAAAATTGATTTAAAAATGTTTGCCCCTAAATCTATTAAGGTTTTGATGATAACAAAGTATTAATAAACAATTGGAAGGACTAAAAATTTAATTTAAGTGTGCAGGACTTAGACTCAATTAAACTCTGATTAAAGATCAGAAGATAAGGAGTTCAGAAGTTTGCAAGCGTTCAGAAGATTGTGAGACTCAGAAGTTGTAATCTTCAGACGATGAAGTCTTCAGAACTTCTTAAGGTCTAAGCTTCATCAAACTCTGATGATCTTCTTGAAGTTTGTAAAGATTCTCTTTTGCAAGTCAACTCTTCTACCAATGAAGAAAATGACCTTTCAAGCCTGATCAGAACAGCTAATCTCTTTCTGTCTGTCCTCTTTTGAGAACGTGGGTCATCAGTTGTGTTAGCTGAATAAGGAAAGTCTTCTCTGCAGTAGTCAAAGTACCTGAAACTCTTACTCAGTTTTAGATACAACCAAACTGCATCAAGACAGGCTGCTTGAAGACAAAAGGTTATCTACTTCAACGGTCTTCTTTGCAACGACTCTTTTCTAGTCATATATATACTAAAGGAATCAGTTGTAATTAATATATATCAAGGATTATTATCACGCACGAACAAACTCTGAATTCCTCATACAAAGCTCTGAACCTCTGAACTGTGTTGTTGCACTTTTAGTTCAAATATTTAGTATTTGTTCTTCTAGGTTCTGATTAAGAGCTGTTGTATACATTCTATTATTCATTACATTTGTACTTGAGAAGTCTCTTGCTTGTGTGCTTGAGCATTGTGGTGAAGTCTCTTGCTTGTGTGCTTGAGCAGTTGTAATCTTGTGTGATTATAGTGAAATCCCTTGGAAGTGCAAGGGGACTGGACTACTCTCGATTTGTGAGAGGAACCAGTATAAATTGCTTGTGTGATCTCTCTCTCTCTCTTAACTTGTTTTATTGTGTTATTTATCCGCTGCTGTTGAAGTTAAGTTAAAGAACTTGAAAAAGTTTTAAACTTGACTAAAACACAATTCAACCCCCCCTTCTTGTGTTTTCACACCTTCAATTGGTATCTAGAGCTCTGGTCTGTTACTTTCACTTAACAGTGAGACAGTAAAGATCTTGTGAGAACACTATGTCTGGAGGAGACGATAGTAGCACTAGAACAACTGGTGAAGTTGGTGATGCCAGTGGTGCTGGTGGTGGTCCTAGAAATGCTTTTGGTTTTGACTACTTAAGTAATGAATCACATGAACATAGTGGCAATAGGAAAGCCCCTATATTCAATGGTGATGCATCATTATTTGAGTGGTGGAAGGAAAGACTGTATAGCAATATTACTGCTATTGATCATGAGTTGTGGGATTTGGTTGAGCTGGGAGTAACTTTTGAAAACTTAAATGAACATGGAAGATTGTCCATTGAGCATAGAAAGTTACTCACACCAGCTAACTTAAAAACCTACACTAAGCATCATAGAGTAAAGGACATTGTTGTTGGTGCTATTAGACATGAAGATTATGTCAGAATAGAAGACAAGTCTACTGCTAAATCTATCTTTGACTCTATGTGTGCTACCTATGATGGTAATGAAAAGGTTCAAGAGGCTAAGGCTAGTCTCTTGATAAGGCAATATGAACTATTCACTATGCAACAAGATGAAAACATTGAGACTATGTTTACAAGGTTTCAAATCCTTGTATCTGGTCTTAAAGCTCTTAAGAGAAGTTATTCCACCTATGACCATGTTCAGAAGATTCTGAGAAGTCTTCCTAGTGCTTGGAGACCTAAGGTCACTGCAATAGAAGAAGCTCAAAATCTCAAGACTCTGAGTCTTGAGGCTCTGATAAGCAATCTCAGAAGCCATGAGATGGTTCTGAATGCTGATTCAGAAGCTAAGAAGAAGTCTAAGTCTGTGGCTTTACAGTCAACTAGGACTCCTTCTAAAGCTCTTAAGACTCAGCTTCTTGACTTTGAAGAGGAATCTTCTGCAGATGGTCAAGAGGAGGAAATGGGTGAAGATGAGTTTGCCTTATTCACCAAGTTTCAGCAATGGAACAAATTTAACAAAAGAAATTTCAGAGGTAACAGCTCCAGAAATTTTGTCAGCAAAAAGGATGATCAGAAGAACTGCTTTAACTGTAAGAAGCCAGGACACTTTATTGCTGACTGTCCAGAAATGTCTGCCAAAGACAAAAACAAAAGATACAGCTCAAAGAAGCAACAATTTAAGAGCAAATTGAAAAAGAGTCTGATGGCTACTTTTGAAGAGCTATCATCTGAGGAAGAAGTTGAGGAAGAAGAAGAGGCAAATCTAGCCCTGATGGCTTCAACTGACTCAGATGCAGACTCAGAGGATGAATCAGAATCAGATTCAGAAGTAACAGATGAGGTATTTTCTGACTGTTCTAAATCTCAACTTATAACTGCACTTAGCAAGGTCATTGAGAAACATCTCAGAGTGTTAAGTAAACAAAAAGTTTTACAAGAAAAGCTTAAAACTCTGACTGAACAAGCAGAACATTTTCAAGGTCTATATCAAGAAACTCTGAATAGAGTGAATGACTTTGAAAAGGGTTGTGCTGTTTGTCACAAACCTATTGATGAGCAGGAAATAGCTCTTCAACAGTTTGTGCATCTCAACCTTGGGAAGAGCAAAGCTGCTAATAGAATTTATAATGTTTTGAGACATAGAGGAGAAGGACTTGGCTATGAATATGGTAGAACATATTCAAAGCTGAAGACCTTTGCCAAAAAGGTTGGAAAATCTTGGGTTTATTATGTTGTTCCACCAAGTGAAGAGGGAAAGAATCTTGGTACTGTTGAAAATGAGAATGATGATCTGAGTGATTTAGAAGCTGACAGCTCAGAGGAACCAAGTTCCTCAGGATCTGGAAAGAAAAGTTCAGAAGATAGAAGTTGTTCAGAACCTGAGAACATTAGTTCAGAAGTTCTGAAAACTTCAACATCTGAGACTTCAAATTCTGGAACCAAAGGGACTTCAGTACCTGAGTCTAGTCAATCTAAAAGCTCAGAAGTTTTTAAAAGAAAAAATTCAAACTCCAAACCTCAGATGAAGCACAGGACTCAGATTATTTATGATTCTAGAGTCAATAGATATAATCAATCAGAACATGGGATTGGTGATAAATACAAACCCTGGAATCATAAACAATCCGAATCCTGGAATAATAACAGATTTCAAACAAAGAAAAGGTTTCAAAAAGGTTATTATTCCAAACCAAGATCTTTCTCTAACACTAAACAACATAGTAAGCATTTGTGGACTAACAAGCGTGGACCCAGAAGATGGGTACCAAAAGCTGAAATAATGTACCATTCAGATTTACCAACTAGGGAAGGATATGTCCTACCTAGAGCATGGAAACAAGTCTTATGCAAAGGAAGAAGGGCTTATGTCCTAGACAAATGGCTGACAAGTTCTCAAGTTAACAATCAGAACTTGAGAAATGAAGAGGAAGAATACTGGGATGACTTTATCATTAACTGTGATGAAGAGTTCTACCGCAATGATTAAAGTTGTTTCTCATACAGCCTGCCACTCAAAGAAGTATCATGAATCACTCATGGTATCTGGATAGTGGATGTTCAAGGCATATGACTGGTGACAAACAACTATTTTCTAAGCTGACTATGAAAGAAGGAGGATCTATTGGCTTTGGAGGTAATCAAAAAGGAAAGATAATAGGTACAGGTACAGTAGGTAATTCTTCCCTATCTATTAATGATGTTTGGTTAGTAGATGGACTCAAACATAACTTATTGAGCATAAGTCAATTTTGCGACAATGGTTATGTAGTTGTCTTTAATAAAGAATCATGTACTGTGTCTAAACAATCTGATAACTCCATTATATTCAAAGGTCTGAGAAAGAACAATGTTTATAAAATTAATCTTTCTGATTTGAATGAACAAAAAGTGATGTGTCTTTTGACCTTGAGTGAAGAAAAATGGATCTGGCATAAGAGGTTAGGCCATGCTAACTAGAGGTTAATCTCTAAGCTTAGCAAGCTTGACCTTGTCAGAGGTTTACCAAAAATCAAATATCACTCAAACACACTGTGTGGTTCTTGTCAAAAAGGAAAAATTACAAAATCATCTTTTAAACCTAAGAACATTGTTTCTACCTCAAGACCATTGGAACTTCTTCACATTGATCTGTTTGGGCCAGTTAACACTGCCTCTATCAATGGAAAGAAGTATGGATTAGTGATTGTTGATGACTACAGTAGATGGACTTGGGTAAAATTCCTAAGAACAAAAGATGAAGCATATGATGAGTTTAGTGTTTTCTGCAAACAAATTCAAAATGAAAAAGGCTACACGATTTTAAAAGTTAGAAGTGATCATGGTGGAGAATTTGAAAATGAACCTTTTGAAAACTTTTGTGAAAAATATGGCATCTTGCATGAATTCTCTTCTCCTAGAACTCCTCAACAAAATGGAGTTGTAGAAAGGAAGAATAGAACTCTGCAAGAAATGGCCAGAACCATGATGCATGAAACTAATGTAGCAAAATTTTTATGGGCAGAAGCTGTAAACACAGCATGTTATGTTCAAAATAGAATCTATATCAGATCTAAATTGAACAAAACTGCTTATGAATTGTTCAATGGAAGAAAGCCTGACATTTCTTATTTTCATCAGTTTGGATGTACTTGTTACATCTTAAACAACAAAGTCCATCTAAAGAAATTTGATGCTAGAGGTTATAAGGGTATCTTTATAGAACGCTCAAAAGCATACAAACTGTATATTTCTGAAACACACACTGTGGAAGAAACTATGCATGTCAAATTTGATGACAAAGAGCCTGACCAAGTGTCAGAGCTTGTGGAAGGTTTGTCTAGATTTCAGGTATCAGAGGATCAGTATTCAGATATTCCAGACTACTCAGAACATCCATTCTCTGAAGAACCTCTGAACATGACAGTTCCTACAGACTCTGAACAACAAAGAACTGAAGCAACTGCTGAACCTGCTGTTGATGAGTCTGAAGATGATGAGCCCCCAAGAAACACTTTCAAATACAAGGATAGTCCAAGGAAGACTAGATCTCAACTGAGAAATGAGGAATCTTTAGTTGGTCTTATCTCAATGATGGAACCTTCAAAGATTGATGAAGCTCTGAAAGATGATGCTTGGATTGTAGCAATGCAAGAAGAGCTGAATCAATTTCAAAGGAATGATGTATGGACTCTAGTGCCCAAACCTTCACACAAGAACATTATTGGAACAAAATGGGTATTCAGAAACAAGCTGAATGAACAAGGTGAAGTGGTAAGAAACAAGGCTAGATTGGTTGCACAAGGTTATAGTCAGCAAGAGGGGATTGACTATACTGAAACCTTTGCACCAGTTGCTAGACTTGAAGCAATCAGGTTACTTCTATCTTATGCTGTTAATCATGGAATAACCTTGTATCAGATGGATGTTAAAAGTGCCTTCTTAAATGGTTTTATTTCTGAAGAAGTGTATGTTAAGCAACCTCCTGGTTTTGAAGATGTCTCAAACCCAGAACATGTTTTCAAATTGAAGAAATCACTGTATGGTCTGAAACAAGCTCCAAGAGCTTGGTATGATAGACTCAGTAATTTCCTTCTTGAAAAGGGTTTTGAGAAAGGGAAGGTTGACTGCACACTCTTTAGAAAAACAACCAAAGAAGACATTTTAATCATTCAAATTTATGTTGATGATATTATCTTTGGTTCAACTAATGCTTCCTTGTGCAAGAATTTTTCTAAGATAATGCAGGATGAATTTGAAATGAGCATGATGGGAGAATTGAAGTTCTTTCTGGGAATTCAAATCAATCAGAAGAAGGAAGGAACTTATGTTCATCAATCAAAATATACCAAGGAACTTCTGAAGAAGTTCAACCTAGATGATTGCAAAATAATGAACACTCCTATGCATTCAACTACCAACATGAGCAAGTCAGAAGATGAAGGAAAAGTAGATCAAAAGGTCTACAGAGGTATGATTGGTTCCTTACTCTATCTGACAGCCTCTAGGCCAGATATTTTATTCAGTGTTTGCTTATGTGCAAGATTCCAGTCAGATCCTAGAGAATCTCATCTTACTGCTGTAAAGAGAATCTTTAGGTATCTGAAAGGAACAACTAATCTTGGACTTCTCTATAAGAAATCCAATGATTATGTGCTAAATGGATTCTGTGATGCTGACTATGCTGGAGATAAAATTGAAAGAAAATCCACAAGTGGCAATTGTCAATTTGTTGGTGAAAACCTTATCTCCTGGGCTAGTAAGAGACAAACTACTATAGCTTTGTCTACAGCAGAAGCAGAATACATTTCAGCAGCTAAGTGTTGCACACAACTACTCTGGCTAAAATATCAGTTAGAAGATTATCAGGTAAGCAGTCACAATATTCCTTTATATTGTGATAATACTGCAGCCATTCATTTATCAAAAAATCCTATCCTTCACTCTAGAGCCAAACATATTGAAATCAAACACCATTTTATCAGAGATTATGTTCAGAGAGGCATTATAGATATTAAGTTTGTTGATAATGAAAATCAATGGGCTGACATATTTACTAAAGCCTTACCTGTTGAAAGATTTGATTTTATAAAGAAACATCTGAACATGTTTTCAATCTCTGAATGAAAAATCTTATTTGGCTATTAAAGTGTAAGAGGTTATGTATATCAGAACTTATAATTCAGAACATCTGAAACACAAGCTCTGAAGTACTTAACTCTGATAGAGTATTTTAAAAATCTCAGAGGCTCTGAACTATTTAAATGGAAAACGTTTAGTATTCACTATTGAACAGTTGTCCATTAAAATAGCAGTTACCGAGTAAATTTCTGCACGTGGTCTACGTGTGTCAGGTAGTGGGTGGTTAATGATGACTTTTAGTATTCAACTTTTTGTCAATTAGCGTAACTTCCCAAATTTGCCATTTTTGTGTTAACTGTGTGCATTTAAATAAAACTTACACAATACACTTGCACACTTCTCACTCTCACAACCTACACTTTCTTTTCTCTCTAAACCTCCAACAAAAAATTCTTCTTTCTCTCTCATTAGATTCAACCCTTACCTAAACTCCATCATGGCTAGTTCTTCATCTTCGTCTTCTTCAAAGATTCCCCCGTTCATGTTCAGAAATCTTCAAATCGTTGGGAACGAAATGGAGTTTCCAGAATCTGAACTCATCTTTCTCTCTGAGAAGATGATAGATTTTGATAGCTTAAAGGCGAATGGGTTCGATGTGAAACAGTACTTCTCCACTCAAGGATGGGATAAGTACTTCGACATGCTTAATGGTCCTATTTACCCAGATCTCTTGAAGAAATTCTGGATGAAGGCTAAAGTCTTTGATAAGTTTGAAGCTAAGCAGGAAGAACTTGCTGTAACACCCAAACCCATTATTTATATATTTATACTTTTAGTAAAATCTTTTTCAAAATACGCAACGGAAAATCACATTTAATTTATTTATATCGGTTCGAGTATTACACTCCTCTACCAAAATAATACTAATGTAGTTAATTAGTAAAAATACTTGTTTATACAAATGTTAAATCAACTAATGTATTTATTAGCTATACAAAACAACCTAGATAAGGAGACTCTATATACATATAAAACCCCTTTTTCCCGTGTCACAATCAGAGCGGAGCTTCACCGACGACTCGACATCGAATACCACAAAACCTGTAAATCTGGACCCCCAACGATCCAGCACATAACACATAAAAGAGAGTTAGATAACATACTCAAAATATACAAGTGTAAGTAAATGGTACTTAAACACTTCTTCATAAAAACATGCATAATCATACATTATACATATACATCACCATCATTCATGCATATTCATATATCATGCATATACTTCATTTATCACCTAATCAAACATCCACAAAATACACCAAACATATAGTTTCACGTCGTCTCGGACAATACCAAAACATCAACAAATACATTGTTCAGATTATGGTCATGACGGACCCTGCGTTGTTCATTTTATAGTCATGACGGACTCTGCTCCTCACATACGGATTAACAATCAACATTTACCAAGTATGTGTCAAACATCATTTATTATAAAATGCACACATAATCCCTAATGCAATCTAATGCTTCACATTCATGTTATGTCCTCTAGACACCTCTAATGCATGTGGTACCATCGTCTTTATCAGAGTATTTCACCTCCGATATCCGTCTTTATCAAACAAATATAGTTCGATATCTTTCTTTATTGGACAAGCCAATATCCCTAAATATTCATGATGCATGCACTCAAAACTCATGAATATATTCATCAACAATTTTGGCATATAGCCCGTCAACAATAACGTGGAACACTATCCAACGTCCGTCTTTATTAAGATAATCAATACCTTAATATCCGTCTTTATTAGAATAACATAATTCTAATATCCTTCTTTATTAAGTTGATTAACACCTTAATATACTTCATTTATACTTCATACATGTTTAACAATCGTTATAAGCATCAACAAGCATCAACAAGCATCAACAATCATGTAAGAATAAGACACTGATTGAAACTACATGCAAAGGAAGATAGCAGATGAAAAATTGGTGAAATCTGCAGCCTTTCCGCCTGGGGCGGAAATATTTACGTTTGGGGCGGAAGTTTACGCCTGAGGCGCAAAAGTTTACGTTTGAGGCGCAGAAACATCTGAAAGGTTGGCTGCTCACTGCTCTTCCGTTTCAGGCAGAAATTATTGTGCCTGAGGCGGAAAAACATGCGTTTTCTACACAAAAACGCCCAAAAATCCCATTTTTCATGTTATAAACCCCAAATAAGTTCATATTCAAGCATAACAAGCATATCTAAACACAAAAGGACGGTTCATTTCACCGATCTACCATTTTTACTACGAAAAAGTAGAGATTTAACACTTTTTCATCAAAACTCTCAAGAACACAAAGTTCTTGAGTTTAATCTTTCATAAACTCGTTTTTTAATCATTAAATCCGTTCATTAATCATGTTAAAAGCATGTTAAACATATTAAGAACCTTAGGAACGATTTCCATCAAGAAAATCCGTTCTAAGCTAAAACGAAAATGGGGTGGAGGAAGTTCGGGTGAGGAGAAATCGACATTCTCCCCTTCCTCGAGTCACCCACGAATATGAAATCTACTCTCTTACCTGGATTCGAAGAAAACACGACGAAGATCTCGAATCCCTAGCTCTCCCCTTGCTCTAGCTCCCAAGCTCTCCTCTTCTTCCTCTCTTTCTCACAAGAACATGAGAAAAATGAATTTCTCTCTCTTTCCTTGCCCTTAATGGGCGCCCCCTCACACACACTCAAGGCCCATTGGGCCTCAAGCCCAATTGGCTTGGCCCAATAACACGTTAACTCTCTCTCTACTCGCTTAATAACTAAAGTACTCGATAAATAACTCTAGTTATTAACTTAATTAAAATTCCACGTTAAATAAAATATTTTAACACATAAAAATAATAATACGAAAATTGGGTCGTTACAACTCTCCCCCACTTAAAAGATTTTCGCCCTCGAAAATTACGCTACTAAAACAACTCCGGATAACCCCTGTATCCGACCCTCCAACGAAACGTTCAAAACGCTACACATTACCAAGTATGACAAAATTAGTTTATCCCATCCAACACAATTTTTGTTCATTTATCAACAAGAGATCAAGGACGGCCAGTTCCTCAATTTGTCGATAGATAGTCAACAATCATGATATCGGCATAAACCATTCTTATCAAACCGCTAAAACGTCAACTTCGCACGAAACATCCATAGACTCACATTCTACGGTACACATAATGCTACCCACAACAAGTACAACTAATCGAACACACTCCGAAAAGATACTCCCGTGGAATACTCCATAACTCCACAAATCCTATAAGACTCTGATTCCCTCACGGATCACTTAACCGTGTTACATCACCTATTCATATCGTATCTCATTCCAAACATATCACTCGATAATTCAATTCCAACGATCACTTGATGACCAACATTCTCAAACTTCATTGACACATGCTAAAAACTACCGTCTCTAACCGTCAAATTCCTTTCTCACATTGAGTCGAATCCAATACGACTACTCTGTTCCCAAGTAATCTCTCAACCAATATTTGCATTCCTTAACGCAAACATTTTCCAATACCACTTCTCTTTAATCCCTTAGCAATTCGCTACTTCAAAATTAGGCTACCGCCTAAAATTGGTTCTCCAAACAATCATAACCTCTATCTCGTTGATTCCAACAACATCTTCAATTCTCTCACACTCCATCTATCCATGTTCCCCATCATCTTGTATTGCAACAAGCACACTCTTCTCCGTTTATTCACTCATCGAATTAAATCCACAAAGCTCCAAATACTCGTCATACGATCTAATCCCACCCATTAAATTCTAATCAACCTTTGTCTTAGTATTCTTATTCATGACTCCTTGTCTAATCTCAATATGACATCTAGAAAATTTCCAAAATTCTCGTCCAAAATACATCTTAAGTTTATTCCTCGAATCACTATCATTCCGTCGTCCACGATGAGATCATACTACATCAACATCCACGATGCATCTAACAAAACTAGTCTCTACCGACTCTTTCATTCCATGGATTCAAATTTTCTGGTAAATACTTACTCACTCTTATCTTTTGGGCACTACAAAATGCTCTCCGATACTTACCTTAGGCATCGCCTTCAACTCCTTACTATATGTGCTCAAACACAACGTCTACTCACATGTACGGTAATCCTTTTCGCAAACTCTCACCTAACACAAGTCACTTCCAACATCACCTCCGATTACTCACTCTCAACACGTTCTCCAACGGCTAACTTTCTTATTCTTCATCATTCAAAAATAATACCTCTCTTTTAGCTTCATCTCAACCTCCAAGACTCTACGTTCTCATTCAACATGTGACACAAATTGTCCGGTCATTATCCAAGTCCAATCACTCTTTCTTCAACAAGCCTCTCACAAAATCTTTCGAATTGTTATCCTACTTCCATCTTCGAATAAACTCGACTACTCATACAATCCTTACTTCCAACGATTCAACAAACATACCAATCCTATTATGATATTTCTCAATTCCATTTTCATCTACTTTAAAACTTACTTCCCTTCCTTGATTAATTAACACCAACGGTTCACTAATCTTCACATCTCTTTCTCTAAGCTTCTCAAATCTCTTCTGAAAATCACTTCACACACTAGACTTAGAATTCCAAATTGTTCAACCAATTCAACATACTACCATATGCACGACTCACGTAAAACTTCTTACTCCAACATCCGGTACAACATTTGATCCACTTGGATGACAACTTACTTCAAAATCATCACCTCCCCAAGAATCTTAATCACTCCCTCTTCCTCACATTCGACTCCTTCCGATCAAACAGGTACTTCAACCTTGGTCCACAAAAATGATGCCTTCAAACTTTTAGTGCAACACACGATTTCCAATCATTCCGAATATTCTTCATCTCACTTAACCAATCTCACTAACGCCTCACGGCGAAACACTTGGTCCGACAACTCCTCTTCTAATAGTTTCTCACAACTTGTTGTTCCCATTCGTTCCACTTCAAACAACGTCACATATTCCTGAATATTCCGCTTCAAGAACATCTCTACTCATCTCATCTTCTCACGATCGAAACATCTCGGAGGGATATAACCTTCTCCCCCACTTATCGCAAACCCACCTACACTCTTCCACTAGAACTTCTGGTGCTCACACCTAACGGATCTATCGTCTCTAAACATATTCTTCCTAAGAAGAAACTAGTATCGACATCGTTTATACGCATGTCGCATACAGGGGACAAAACCTAACCCACGATACCTAAACACTAACACAAATTCATGCAAGCATTCAAGTGACCTATACTTCCCTCACTTCTCAAAGTTAGGAAATCAAAACAACACAAGGAAAATGAACATTGCATAGCAATAATTCATACTCACATTCAATCAACTCAGAACAAGACGTCAACAAAATAAATTTCTTGTCTGGCTCCCTCGCTTAGCAAAAGCTAGCGAGCTCCCGGCGAGACAAGTCAAAAACATTCACAGGATTTAGCAAGACTTAGCGAGACTCAGCGAGGTTCATTCTTCGCCTAGCGAGCACATCCAAAAATCTGGGTGCTCTGCTACGGTTTTGAACTTACACTCACTAAACTCTCGTTTTCTCGACTCACTAATCCACAAAATCCAAACATATAACAAACACATACCAGGACACATTAATATCCTACTCTTCTCACCATTTTGAAAATTAATTTTCACTCACCCAAAAGAAAATAACTCTATATTTTCATCAAAATCTTCAAGAAATAATATTAGTTTTTAAAATTATTTCAAATCATTACCACATGCAGTTTTATATCATGCCGGATCGTCACATGCAGTTTTACATCATGCTGGATCATCAACAATTAGCAAATAAGCATCATTCCATCAAGTTTAAACTACAAAAAGGTTAAACTCTACGCATATACAACTATTATAAACATAGGAGTATAGCACTCACACCATTACTCACAAAAAGAACGAATAATTTAATCCAATTCACATCACTCATAGTTCCTAAATAAACAACATGAATGATTTCACAAAACAAACACAACAATATTGTTAGACAAACACGACTGACACACAACACTCACTTGGTCTGACTGCACAGACCTGCTCTGATCGACACATAACCCACACAGTCCGAAGACAACGGGGCTCTGATACCAATTGTAACACCCAAACCCATTATTTATATATTTATACTTTTAGTAAAATCTTTTTCAAAATACGCAACGGAAAATCACATTTAATTTATTTATATCGGTTCGAGTATTACACTCCTCTACCAAAATAATACTAATGTAGTTAATTAGTAAAAATACTTGTTTATACAAATGTTAAATCAACTAATGTATTTATTAGCTATACAAAACAACCTAGATAAGGAGACTCTATATACAATATAAAACCCCTGTTCCCGTGTCACAATCAGAGCGGAGCTTCACCGACGACTCGACATCGAATACCACAAAACCTGTAAATCTGGACCCCCAACGGTCCAGCACATAACACATAAAAGAGAGTTAGATAACATACTCAAAATATACAAGTGTAAGTAAATGGTACTTAAACACTTCTTCATAAAAACATGCATAATCATACATTATACATATACATCACCATCATTCATGCATATTCATATATCATGCATATACTTCATTTATCACCTAATCAATCATCCACAAAATACACCAAACATATAGTTTCACGTCGTCTCGGACAATACCAAAACATCAACAAATACATTGTTCAGATTATGGTCATGACGGACCCTGCGTTGTTCATTTTATAGTCACGACGGACTCTGCTCCTCACATACGGATTAACAATCAACATTTACCAAGTATGTGTCAAACATCATTTATTATAAAATGCACACATAATCCCTAATGCAATCTAATGCTTCACATTCATGTTATGTCCTCTAGACACCTCTAATGCATGTGGTACCATCGTCTTTATCAGAGTATTTCACCTCCGATATCCGTCTTTATCAAACAAATATAGTTCGATATCCTTCTTTATTGGACAAGCCAATATCCCTAAATATTCATGATGCATGCACTCAAAACTCATGAATATATTCATCAACAATTTTGGCATATAGCCCGTCAACAATAACGTGGAACACTATCCAACGTCCGTCTTTATTAAGATAATCAATACCTTAATATCCGTCTTTATTAGAATAACATAATTCTAATATCCTTCTTTATTAAGTTGATTAACACCTTAATATACTTCATTTATACTTCATACATGTTTAACAATCGTTATAAGCATCAACAAGCATCAACAAGCATCAACAATCATGTAAGAATAAGACACTGATTGAAACTACATGCAAAGGAAGATAGCAGATGAAAAATTGGTGAAATCTGCAGCATTTCCGCCTGGGGCGGAAATATTTACGTTTGGGGCGGAAGTTTACGCCTGAGGCGCAAAAGTTTACGTTTGAGGCGCAGAAACATCTGAAAGGTTGGCTGCTCACTGCTCTTCCGTTTCAGGCGGAAATTATTGTGCCTGAGGCGGAAAAACATGCGTTTTCTACACAAAAACGCCCAAAAATCCCATTTTTCATGTTATAAACCCCAAATAAGTTCATATTCAAGCATAACAAGCATATCTAAACACAAAAGGACGGTTCATTTCACCGATCTACCATTTTTACTACGAAAAAGTAGAGATTTAACACTTTTTCATCATAACTCTCAAGAACACAAAGTTCTTGAGTTTAATCTTTCATAAACTCGTTTTTTAATCATTAAATCCGTTCATTAATCATGTTAAAAGCATGTTAAACATATTAAGAACCTTAGGAACGATTTCCATCAAGAAAATCCGTTCTAAGCTAAAACGAAAATGGGGTGGAGGAAGTTCGGGTGAGGAGAAATCGACATTCTCCCCTTCCTCGAGTCACCCACGAATATGAAATCTACTCTCTTACCTGGATTCGAAGAAAACACGAAGAAGATCTCGAATCCCTAGCTCTCCCCTTGCTCTAGCTCCCAAGCTCTCCTCTTCTTCCTCTCTTTCTCACAAGAACATGAGAAAAATGAATTTCTCTCTCTTTCCTTGCCCTTAATGGGCGCCCCCTCACACACACTCAAGGCCCATTGGGCCTCAAGCCCAATTGGCTTGGCCCAATAACACGTTAACTCTCTCTCTACTCGCTTAATAACTAAAGTACTCGATAAATAACTCTAGTTATTAACTTAATTAAAATTCCACGTTAAATAAAATATTTTAACACATAAAAATAATAATACGAAAATTGGGTCGTTACACTTGCTGCTATTGAAAGAGATCCTAGTTTAAAAGGTAAATCTAGGAAAGAAAAGGGTTTATTGGAATTTACTGGAAAACAGATTAGGTCAAATATCTGTGGTATGAATCTGGCTTTCTCTCCTATTCACTTCAACGCTTTGCTTGGTTTGGATAACTCTGGGATAGAGTTAGATGTTTTTGAGAAGGACACAAGGTACATAGATGATCTTCTGGCTCTGATGTGTACAGATCTGAAACTGAAGGGTAAAGTCAAGGGTTTGACTGATGTCTGCAGAGTGCTATTCAAGATCATACTAGCTGCTATCAGTCCAAGAGTTGGTGGTACTGATACAATCTCCTGGACTCATCGTCATCTGATCTACTTCCTTCTGAAAGGAACGAAAGTGAATCTGGGAGAATACTTCTTTGAGAGGATCTGTGAAGCAATCTTCTCAAGCAAATCTCAGAGGAAAACAGCCATCGCTTATCCAAGATTACTTTCAGACCTTCTTTATCAAGGTCATGTTGTTCACAATCTGAAGAAGTTCCATCCAGAACTTGTGGAAAAGAAGTTTACTCCTGAGATTCTGAATGCAAGTTTTCTAACCAAGATGCGTCTCATCTCATCAAAATTGGTTCAACCTCCACAAGAGTTTACAGCTAGTCTTGAAGATCGTTTGTATGTGGATGGATATCCAGTAATCTCTGAAATGGATGCTGAGCACATCATCCAAGATTATCTGGAAGTTCTTAGAAGAGAAGGGTATACTGTTTGATAGGAGTATGGTCCCTCCAGCTCCTGTAAACATGTACAATCCTAAGAGGAAACCTAAGAGGAAAGCTGAACAAGAAAAACCAGATCTTCTTGCTCAGAAGAAGGTTAAAGTAGAAGAAACTATTGCTGAGCAAAGAAGAAAAGGAAACATGAAGCTATTTCTGGAAAAGCTGCTGCAACTTCATCAAAGAAGCCTATTGTTATTGATGAAGAGGAAAGTGAAGAAAGTGACTCTTCTGAAACTCAGTCTGATTCAGAAACTGAGTCTGATGAAGAAACTCTGAGTACTAGGATGCATCAGAAACAAGTTCCTGATCCCAAAGGTAAGTCTCCTAAGTACATCTTTAACGAAGCTGAAATTGGAATAGGGTTTACCAAACCTCTTAGAACTATTCTTCCCAACATTTCAACTTCTGATAACCCCCTCTCTGAACTAGAAAAACACCTTAGCCCTGACCCCCTCAATAATCAGCCTCTTACTCATGAAACCCACAAATCTTCATCACCCTCTAAAACAAAATCACCTTCACCTCAACCTCAACCACACAAATCACCTGACATTCCATCATCTGAACCACAACCAGATAATCCTACCTCTGATCAAGCCTCTCCCACAAAGCAACCCTCACCTGACAAATCTCCTGAACCAACAACTGAACACAAATCTCCTGAACCATCATCTGAACACATATATCCTGAATCAACATCTGACATCTCATCTTCTGAATCAACTCCTGAACCCAATCCTAATCCAAGTGCTGAGCATGCTTCTCCTGCACGCATTCATACTTGTGCCCCTAAACCTTCAGAAGCAGAAGTTGTCATCATTGACAACCCTGCTAATGAATCAACAAAACACTCTACCATTCCCATTATCTCACCCTCATCCTCTGACCCTTTTGGTAACCTCTCCAATCAGCTTTATGATGATTTACTTAGGTTATCACACATTCAGGACAGGTTTTTGGTGTGTCCCTCTGATGTGGATGTGGAGGTGTCACTAATTAAGGCTAAAATCTGCAATGCTCTGGATGCAATGGGTGATGAGATCAAGACTGTTATTGGACAACGGGATTTGGAAGTGGTACATCTGCTGAAGGACAGCTTAGCAAGGGCTAGTTTGCAAAGACTGACTGTGTTTAACTATGAAGAGCATGAGCGTGCTAAGCTGGCTGCTATTTCTGCTACTGCAAGGCATATGTCTGCTTTTAAGGAATGCTGGGTGGATTCCAAGCTTTTCAAGAGTCTTGAGGATCAAAGGATTGAGAATGAACGTCTGGCTGAAGCTGCTGCAAGACTTGCTGAAGAAATTCCTGAGCTGAACCAAGAGGATGCTCCAGATGCTGATATTCTGATGATTGATTATCCAGAGGATGGTGAACCCTCCTCAGATAAAGGCAAGGCACCTTTGGTTGAAGATCAGCTGCAGATTCTTCAAGAAGCTCTGAGGGAACAACAAGAAGGTTTGGAAAGGCAAAGGACAGCTCAACTCAATTTGGAATCTAAAGTGGATGGTCTAGTTTCCAACGTGGGTTCTCTGAATGACAAATTTGACCAGCTCTTAGCCTTTCTCAAAAAACCTTAGGATTCTATGCACATTATTAGTTGCTTCTAATGTTTTTAAATTCTCTGAACAATCTTATTTTGAATTTTAACTTATTTTTTGGTCTGATATTTTTTGTGTGATGTTTACTTTTATTTTCTTTGATAAACAAGAACATAAAAACACAAGGAGAATTTAAAAGAAATTTTTTTTTTATTGCTGATCTGACAACGATGAGTACATTGGTTAAAAGAAAAAGACGACCTAATCCTAGTCAGAAGGATAATACTCAGAAGAAATCTCAGATTTCTCCTCAGCATCCTCTGATGAAATTTCTATAGGCTCTGGGTTCTGCTCTTCTTCTTCTTCTTCCTGTTCTTCTTCTGGAACATAGCCAGCCAAGAACTCAACATAGTCAGCATCATCTTCATTTTCTTCGGCTTCAGAGTCTGATGAAATGATTATTATTTCAGCATCTTGTGGTTTCTTGTTGTCTTCTTTATCTTTCTCATCTTTTTCGCGTTCTTCTTCTTCTTTCTTTCTACGAACCTCTGCAATACGTGAACTAAATCTTCTCATTCTTCTTGATTCTTCTTGATATACTTGTTTATTATTTTTGTGTGAAGAATGTGTGTTAACTTGTTCACCTTTTATAACCCTTTTAGCGCGTTGATTTTCGTTTTTGAAATAAATACACCTTTGTAACAACCACTCTTCTTCTTTGACTGTCTTGGTTATCTAAATTTTTTTTACTTTTTGATAATGACAAAAGGGGGAGTAGTTACGCATTAATTGATAAGTGATAAAGTTTCAAAGCTGAAACCACGCTCTCGCTTTTATCCGTTTAGTTAAAGTTGTTTCTTTTGAGTAGTTTTACGTATTTCAATGTGGAGACTAAGTAAGTTGAAACTGAAATAAATTTCATAAGTAAGGATAAGTTAAGAGTGCAATTTTAACTTAGCCTTATGAGACTTAGGGGGAGAGCTTGCAAACCTCTCACTCTGAAGAAAGATATGAAATTTGTTTTATTCCAAATTATCTTAATCTTATACTAAATTAAAATATCATGGATAAAACTTAAAGCTTAGGCTTTAAGGAGTATCAATCTTAGGGGGAGCTTGCAAACCTCATAAACCTAAGAGAAACATGATAAGTTAATTCAACAACAATTGTCAATTAATACTTATGTTTGTCATCATCAAAAAGGGGGAGATTGTTGGAACAAAATTGATTTAAAAATGTTTGCCCCTAAATCTATTAAGGTTTTGATGATAACAAAGTATTAATAAACAATTGGAAGGACTAAAAATTTAATTTAAGTGTGCAGGACTTAGACTCAATTAAACTCTGATTAAAGATCAGAAGATAAGGAGTTCAGAAGTTTGCAAGCGTTCAGAAGATTGTGAGACTCAGAAGTTGTAATCTTCAGACGATGAAGTCTTCAGAACTTCTTAAGGTCTAAGCTTCATCAAACTCTGATGATCTTCTTGAAGTTTGTAAAGATTCTCTTTTGCAAGTCAACTCTTCTACCAATGAAGAAAATGACCTTTCAAGCCTGATCAGAACAGCTAATCTCTTTCTGTCTGTCCTCTTTTGAGAACGTGGGTCATCAGTTGTGTTAGCTGAATAAGGAAAGTCTTCTCTGCAGTAGTCAAAGTACCTGAAACTCTTACTCAGTTTTAGATACAACCAAACTGCATCAAGACAGGCTGCTTGAAGACAAAAGGTTATCTACTTCAACGGTCTTCTTTGCAACGACTCTTTTCTAGTCATATATATACTAAAGGAATCAGTTGTAATTAATATATATCAAGGATTATTATCACGCACGAACAAACTCTGAATTCCTCATACAAAGCTCTGAACCTCTGAACTGTGTTGTTGCACTTTTAGTTCAAATATTTAGTATTTGTTCTTCTAGGTTCTGATTAAGAGCTGTTGTATACATTCTATTATTCATTACATTTGTACTTGAGAAGTCTCTTGCTTGTGTGCTTGAGCATTGTGGTGAAGTCTCTTGCTTGTGTGCTTGAGCAGTTGTAATCTTGTGTGATTATAGTGAAATCCCTTGGAAGTGCAAGGGGACTGGACTACTCTCGATTTGTGAGAGGAACCAGTATAAATTGCTTGTGTGATCTCTCTCTCTCTCTTAACTTGTTTTATTGTGTTATTTATCCGCTGCTGTTGAAGTTAAGTTAAAGAACTTGAAAAAGTTTTAAACTTGACTAAAACACAATTCAACCCCCCCCCCCCCCTTCTTGTGTTTTCACACCTTCACATAACATATTAAATTTTTTTTGTACATAATATATTAAATTTATTGAAAAGAGAAAGTGCATGTGTGCAAAAAAAATAGGGTATAATAAAAAGATAAGGTTAATTGAATACCAATTTTTTTTCTCAATGGTAATTAGCTAAAATAATAATTCTTTCAAGCTTTTTAAAATAAATAAATGTGCATTTAAATAAACATAACTTATAATCATGGATTGTCACAATGATCTAGCTAATATCGTTCGTGAAAAGAAAAAATTGCTACATATCGTTCCAATTTCTTCTCATTATGGGAATCAATCAAGTATGTTGGCAACTGCATGAATAAAGTCTCATATTCTCATGTCATACTCTATCGACAAAAATTATTAAAATCAACTATCTTATATATCTCAAAAATTATAGTAACTTTTTTATTCGACTTTTACTCATATTTGAAAAACATTATTAGTATCATGTAAAACATATTACTTCTAAACCACTTGGTTTAGTCTAGTGATAAGGAGTTTGAATAGTATAGTGGAGGTCCTATGCTCGATCTTTAACCCATTGTAAAAAAAAAATTTATTTCTAAATTCTTATCTACTTTAACAATTCAACTACAAAAACAAGAACTTATTTTAATACTAGTAAAGTATACCAGAGTAAAGAAGGAAGAATGGAAAACCGAAAAATAAGGGCTATTTTATTCACTTCTCGCAAACAGTTATATAGTTTTCAAAAAATTAAAATACTCAAAAAATGTTTGATATAGTTTTGGAGATCGAAATACCAAAACTAGTTAAAGTTGTTTTTGTTATCAATTTTTGTTTTTTGTATTAAATTGGTAATGTTCATATATCAGACTACCAAAATACTACAGTCCACTACTTAAATAGCGAAATATACCCGCTACGTAGCTAACGTTTAAAATCTTGAAAATTTCTTGTTAAGGCATTGTTTTTTTTTTCCCCTCAAAATTCTCAGTTTTATAACATTCGTTACTTAAGCTGACGTTTAAAATCTTAAATTTCATGTAGGGTGTTTTTTTTGTCAAATTTTTCATTTTTACAATGTTCGCTGCTTAAGTAGCGGAAGAATAAAAAAAAATCGTAGGACATGCGAGAAACTGGTGAAATGACAAAAGAAAATCTCATATTTTATAGAGAAACCTGTTGGAATTAATTTAACATTAATCACATAAGACATGCTCAACAATAATAAATATTAAATCTATAATTGTATAATCTATCCCCTCTTGTACTCCCTCTGGTCCTTTTTATAAGGAACACTTAGGGCAAAAAATTTGGTCTTTTTTGTAACGCCCCAAAAATTAGGATTTTCTCTATTTTAATTATTTAGGTGTGGTGTTGATTGACGATGTTTGTTTAATTATTTTGTGTGGAAATTAATTAATTAATTGATAAATAAAAATAAAATAACGATGTTGCTAATTAGAAGAAAAAACAAATTAAAAGAAATAGGACTAGAAAATTATATACTGAGGTGTGAGAGCATAGTAGGAGGTGTAGATAGGAAATTGGTAGAGGGAGGGATGAGAAAGGAATAAACATAGTTTTTTTTTTTTGACAAGGAATAAACATAGTTTTAAATTCCATTGAAAGGAATAAACATAGTTTAATTTCCATTGAAAGGGATAAACATAGTTTTAATTTCCATTATTAGGTTTTAATAATAATAATAGACTGAGTTAATTTTAATAGACAAAACAAAGAGAGATGTCAGATACCGAAAAAAAAAAGAAACAAAAAAATACAGTGTGAGAATAGAGAGAGAGCACGTAAGGGAAGAAGAGAAGGGAAAGAAGGGAAGTCTCAGACCTCAAGCTTAGGAGGAAAATCACTACAAATCCAAGTAAGGGCGCTTAACGAATTTATCTTTAAGAACCGAGTTTAATAATCACATGAGTATAGTTTTTCCCTTTCTCTTTGTCTTCCTTTCGTAATTCTAAGAATTCATATTAGAACCAAATCATATGGAATTATTTTGAGAACAAGACTATGCACCGATTTAATTTTATTGGCGTTAATTACTTCTCAGTATTTTGTTTTGCTTGGCATATTTATGTGGGTTTCTTTTCATGATTATTCTTTACATGCTCTGGTGGTATACCATGTTTCGATTGATTGCTCTTTACAACTTAATTGTTCTTCGGTTCATGCGATAGCAATGATATTGGGTTTGATTTTGATGAATATAATTAATTTGATTATTATCACTATTATTTTATTTAAACTTTGTGTTGTAAAACGGTTTACTGAGTTTAATAAAAAAAAACAGAAAAACGATTTTTTCAAAAATGGCAACGAAACTATTATTGGCTGAGTCGCGTACTAGGTCGCTTTCTTTAAGACGTTTCGCGGAACTACTCGAAATAGTGCACTGTAGTATATCAACCGCGAAGTCCCCAAGGATAAAACAGCCGTTTTCAATGGAAATACCGATAAACTACTACACTGTAGTATCGGCCAGAATAACACCAAGTATGGTCGAAAATTTCGAACCACTCTAATTGATATACGAATATCAATTCTACGGTTTACAACCGTTCAAAATATGAAACAACAAAATAATTTTCGAAGAAGGAAAAATAAGAGAAGGAAAGAAGCAGTTTTCTCAGAATGCAGTGAAAAAGAAGTGATTCAAAACTGAAGAAAGTGAAGTGTATTTATAGGCAAGTAGGGAGCTGGAATCAGAGAGATTTCAGGAGCTGAAGTTGCTCAGTCAAAGGCAAAAACGTGGCAAAAAATCAGGGATTTAAAGGACACGTATTTTGACCGTTTAACAGAAAAGAATTCCGTTCAAGACTTGGTCTAAGCACATTTAACATGTGCGAATTAAGGGACACACTAAAAGAAATTTAAATTTCAAAAATTTCTTTTTCTTAGTATTAAAAAATTAATATATCACCCAAGCCCAAGCCCGGCCCGAACCGAACCGAGCCGAGCCGAGCCGAGCCGGTCGGACGGACGGACGGCGGCGGCGGCGCGTGTGTGATATTCGACATTGTGTGTGGTCTCCCTTTCTTACAAAAGTGGGTACCCCAAGGGCACACCCTTGTTTGCCAACTTGTGATATATAAACACTACCAAGTGGTGTGATTTTTCCAATGTGGGACTCAAAGAGTCTTTTTTCAATTCACACTACACATGGTTCTTGCACTTGTGTTTATTTCAATACCAAGTTCCCTCCAAATTCCTTCATCATGTTCCAACAATCCCCCACTTGAATTTAAAAAAGTTGTTTCAGTCATAACGTTAAACGTTTCAGTAAGATTGTGCATAAGCGAAGGTGAGCTAAGTCTTGGAACCTTCACGTAGCCAGTAAGAGCCTGATTAAGCAAGAGTGACGTTTAGTCTTGGAACTCTATCTCAGATTTTCCTCAAACCAGCACACAACCTTTGTTAAGGTGTTTTCTAAGGCCCGTGCATTAATGGCCCTGCACGTCTATCCCAGTTTCATGGATGCTCTAGGAATTCGCCCCGAAATTCCAGAGGAACCGGCCTCAGTTCCACATTCATATAGGTGATTCTATCAAGAGTACTCCTGATGTACTCCACTCCTATAGAGTATAGATTTCATTAAGAGTTTTGCTAACTCAACCTTTATCATTACAGGATTCATGCCTCTTAATTTGCATGTTCATCTCATATTACTCACAACTTGTTGTTTACCCATTGGAACCTAATTCTTGGGATCTCCAGTCTTTTAGGTTGGGTTACCATCATAAGTAATTCACTTCATAGGCATTAGTCCCATCTTGACAGATGTATTTTGGACTTTCTCTCTAGCCAGTCCTTTCGTCAAAGGATCTGCTAGGTTATCATTAGTGCGTACATGATCCACTCTCACAGCACCTGTAGTGATGAGCTCTCTCACTGTGCTGTGCTTTCTTCTAATTTGACGTCTTTTACCGTTATAAAAACGATTCTCAATTTTAGCGATAGCTGCAGTACTATCACAATGGATCAAGACAGCAGGCATAGGTTTTTCCCATAAGGGAATCTCAGATAACAAGCATCTCAACCAGCTTGCTTCTTCACTAGCAGTTGCTAGTGCTATCATTTCAGATTCCATAGTGGACTGTGCCAAAATGGTCTGTTTCTTAGACTTCCATGATACAGCTCCACCGGCTATACTAAATATAAAGCCACTAGTTGCTTTGGAATCATCTGACAAGGTGTTCCAATCAGCATCACTGTACCCTTCAAGTACAGCTGGAAATCTCTGATAGTGTAATCCGAGATTCATGGTCCTTTTCAGGTATCTCATGACTCTCTCAATAGCGTGCCAATGCTCATCACTGGGTCTGCTGGTAAACCTACACAAGAGTCCCACGACATAGGCGATGTCGGGTCTAGTACAATCAGTGGCATACCTAAGACTACCAATGATGCTCGCGTATTCTGTTTGTCTCACGCTATCACCAGTGTTCTTAAACAGTTTTACACTGGGATCATAAGGTGTGCAGGCAGGTTTACAGTTAAAGTAACCGTATTTCTTTAGGATCTTTTCCACATAATGTGATTGATCTAGGGATATCCCCTTCTCAGACCTAGTGATTTTTATTCCAAGAATCACACTTGCTTCTCCGAGGTCTTTCATATCAAAGTTGTTACTCAACAGTGATTTCACATTATTTATGGCAGAAAGGTTTGAGCCAAATATCAACATGTCATCTACATAGAGACATATTATAGTGCAAATGTTGCCATCACATTTATAGTAAATGCATTTGTCACTCTCATTGAGTCTGAACCCATTCAATATCATTAAATTATCAAACTTTTCATGCCATTGTTTCGGAGCTTGTTTAAGACCATACAGAGATTTATCTAACTTGCAGACCTTAGTTTCTTGTCCATGTATAACAAACCCTTCGGGTTGTTCCATATAGATTTCTTCTTCTAAGTCACCATTTAAAAAAGCAGTTTTAACGTCCATTTGGTGTACAATTAAGTTATAAATAGCTGCTATTGAAATAAGTACTCGAATGGACGTTATTCTAGTGACAGGTGAAAATGTGTCGAAGAAATCTATATTTTCTCTTTGTCTAAAACCTTTGGCTACAAGGCGAGCCTTGTATTTTTCAACCGTGCCGTCGGGTTTTAGTTTCTTTTTCAAAATCCATTTGCAACCAATTGGTTTGCAGCCGGGAGGTAAGTCTACTAAGTGCCATGTTTTGTTAGATTCTAGAGAATCCATCTCATCATTAATAGCTTCTTGCCAAAGATCTGCATCCATCGATGACAAGGCTTCTTGAAGATTTGCCGGATCTTCATTCAATGTAAAGGTCGCATAGTCTGGACCATAGTCTTTAGCAACTCTTACACGTTTGCTTCTACGAAGTTCATTTTCTACTTCGTCATTGCTATCATCATTTGGTATCACTGGTAAGTGACTCGACTCAGGAATATTATCCTGTTCAGTGCCCCCACTATTTCTTGATTTAAAGGGAAATTTATTTTCATAGAAATCTGCATCATTAGATTCTATGATCACTTTTTCATTTAGGTCGAAGAACCTATATGCTTTACTGTTTGCTGCGTAACCAATGAATACACATTCATAGGCTCTACTAGCGAGTTTAACTCGCTTCGGGTCCGGTTTACGGACATAGGCTAGACATCCCCAAGTTCTTAAATAAGACAAGTTTGGTTGTCTTTTCTTTAATATTTCATAAGCGGATTCGCTTCTTTTAGATTTGGGAATTCTATTCAAAACAAAGCAGACAGTCAAAATTATTTCCCCCCACCAATGTTTAGCGGCACCGGAATTTAACATAATAGCAACAACTAATTCAGTAAGAGTTCTATTCTTTCTTTCTGCTTTACCATTCATTTCAGGGGAATATGGTGCAGTCGTTTCATGTATAATTCCGTGTTGTTTATAAAAATCATTAAATAAACTAGAATTATATTCGGTTCCCCTATCACTACGAAGTCTCTTGATTTTCGTATTAAATTGATTTTCTATTTCTTTCACAAAAATTTTGAACATATCAAAAGCATCACTTTTATTTTTCATTAAATAAACAAAAGTATAATCTGAACAATCATCAATAAAAGTGATAAAATAACGTTTGTTATTCCTAGTCATGGTTCCATCTAGTTCACATATATCAGAATGTATAAGGTCCATTGGTTCAGATTCTCGTATTACTGATTTATGTTTGCTCTTTGTTATTTTAGCTTGACTACAAAATTCACATTTTTCTATGTCATTAAAACTAAGTTTAGGAATTAATCCTAAGTTACTAATATTCAAAATAGATCGTTTATTAACATGACAAAGTCTAGAATGCCAAATATTAAAATCACACAAAGAGTAAACAGAAGGAGAAATTTTATTCATAACATTAAAATCAACATTGAGTTTAAACATGCCATCAGAGGCGTACCCTTTCCCAATAAAAATACCATTCTTAGTGATGGTGTACATATCAGCCCCAATAGTTTGATTAAACCCAGCCTTGTTCAAGAGGAAACCAGAAACAAGATTCTTCATCATCTCAGGAACATGAAGGACTTCCTTCAAGATAAGAGTCTTTCCAGATGTGAACTTCAGAACCACATCTCCAACACCAGCAACATCAGATGTATGAGCATTACCCATCTGCACCTTCTTATTTTCAGCATTCGTGTATGTTTTAAACATAGCACGATCATAACAGACATGGCGGGTAGCGCCAGTATCTATCCACCATCCATCAGTACCACCGACCATATTAATTTCGGTGATCATAGCAGCATATGGCTCATCAGCCACATTCACATTAATATGTGCAAGATTAGCCGGTTTAGGCCTCTTTGGATTTCTGCACTTCTTTGATATATGACCTGTTTTCCAGCAATTGAAGCAGTAAAATGGCTCAACAGCGTCATTTCTAGGAGGTGGTTGTTGCTGATGTTGCTTAGCAATATGGCCCCTAACCGGGTTACCATTCTTAACTCGGTTTTGTACGCGGCTCTGATTCTGATTTTTCAAAGGTTTGCCCGTAGGCTTCAGAGCTGCACCGAATTTCTTTTTATTGGTGTTAGAAACAACCAATATCTTTTCTTCCTCTTTCATATCCTGTTTCCGGGATTCTTCTTCTATACGAAGACGGGTAATCAGACCCTCAATGGAAAATTCCTTTGTCTTATGACGGAGCTGATTCTTAAAATCCTTCCAACTAGGGGGCAGCTTATCAATTATAACAGAAATTTGAAACTGCTCATGTAAAGGCATACCTTCAGTTATTATCTCATGAGCAATCTTTTGCAGTTCATGTGACTGCACTTCCACCGACCTCTCATCAACCATCTGGTATTTCAAATACCTACTCACAGCATACTTCTTCACTCCAGCTTCCTCAGTATCATACTTCTTACTCAGAGCCTCCCACACATCACTGGCTGTGTTATAGGTTCTGTAATAATCATACAGATCATCCTCCAATCCATTAATGATATAGTTTTTGCAAACATAATCATTATCAATCCAGAGCTGCCTATCTATTTCTAGCTGCAGCGCTTTCTCTTTCAGCTGTTCTGCCGTGGCCTTGCCTTTGTCTTTCTCGACAGAGACAGCATCACCGTTGGTGTTAACGGTCTGTTCATTAGTTCCAGAAGCAGAAGCCGAAGCTTCAGCAGGAACCACAGGAATGGGCTGTTTCAAAACGTAGGCACACTTTTTAAGAGTTAGAAAGAAAAACATTTTTTGCTGCCAACGTTTGAAATGATTGCCCTCAAACTTAAACGGCCTTTCGGTAGCACCGACAGATGAATTACCAATAATTTCTTCGTTAGCCATGATATTTTCGAAACGTCTTAAAATTGTTGTAAAACGGTTTACTGAGTTTAATAAAAAAAAAACAGAAAAATGATTTTTTCAAAAATGGCAACGAAACTATTATTGGCTGAGTCGCGTACTAGGTCGCTTTCTTTAAGACGTTTCGCGGAACTACTCGAAATAGTGCACTGTAGTATATCAACCGCGAAGTCCCCAAGGATAAAACAGTCGTTTTCAATGGAAATACCGATAAACTACTACACTGTAGTATCGGCCAGAATAACACCAAGTATGGTCGAAAATTTCGAACCACTCTAATTGATATACGAATATCAATTCTACGGTTTACAACCGTTCAAAATATGAAACAACAAAATAATTTTCGAAGAAGGAAAAATAAGAGAAGGAAAGAAGCAGTTTTCTCAGAATGCAGTGAAAAAGAAGTGATTCAAAACTGAAGAAAGTGAAGTGTATTTATAGGCAAGTAGGGAGCTGGAATCAGAGAGATTTCAGGAGCTGAAGTTGCTCAGTCAAAGGCAAAAACGTGGCAAAAAATCAGGGATTTAAAGGACACGTATTTTGACCGTTTAACAGAAAAGAATTCCGTTCAAGACTTGGTCTAAGCACATTTAACATGTGCGAATTAAGGGACACACTAAAAGAAATTTAAATTTCAAAAATTTCTTTTTCTTAGTATTAAAAAATTAATATATCACCCAAGCCCAAGCCCGGCCCGAACCGAACCGAGCCGAGCCGAGCCGAGCCGGTCGGACGGACGGACGGCGGCGGCGGCGCGTGTGTGATATTCGACATTGTGTGTGGTCTCCCTTTCTTACAAAAGTGGGTACCCCAAGGGCACACCCTTGTTTGCCAACTTGTGATATATAAACACTACCAAGTGGTGTGATTTTTCCAATGTGGGACTCAAAGAGTCTTTTTTCAATTCACACTACACATGGTTCTTGCGCTTGTGTTTATTTCAATACCAAGTTCCCTCCAAATTCCTTCATCATGTTCCAACAATCCCCCACTTGAATTTAAAAAAGTTGTTTCAGTCATAACGTTAAACGTTTCAGTAAGATTGTGCATAAGCGAAGGTGAGCTAAGTCTTGGAACCTTCACGTAGCCAGTAAGAGCCTGATTAAGCAAGAGTGACGTTTAGTCTTGGAACTCTATCTCAGATTTTCCTCAAACCAGCACACAACCTTTGTTAAGGTGTTTTCTAAGGCCCGTGCATTAATGGCCCTGCACGTCTATCCCAGTTTCATGGATGCTCTAGGAATTCGCCCCGAAATTCCAGAGGAACCGGCCTCAGTTCCACATTCATATAGGTGATTCTATCAAGAGTACTCCTGATGTACTCCACTCCTATAGAGTATAGATTTCATTAAGAGTTTTGCTAACTCAACCTTTATCATTACAGGATTCATGCCTCTTAATTTGCATGTTCATCTCATATTACTCACAACTTGTTGTTTACCCATTGGAACCTAATTCTTGGGATCTCCAGTCTTTTAGGTTGGGTTACCATCATAAGTAATTCACTTCATAGGCATTAGTCCCATCTTGACAGATGTATTTTGGACTTTCTCTCTAGCCAGTCCTTTCGTCAAAGGATCTGCTAGGTTATCATTAGTGCGTACATGATCCACTCTCACAGCACCTGTAGTGATGAGCTCTCTCACTGTGCTGTGCTTTCTTCTAATTTAACGTCTTTTACCGTTATAAAAACGATTCTCAATTTTAGCGATAGCTGCAGTACTATCACAATGGATCAAGACAGCAGGCATAGGTTTTTCCCATAAGGGAATCTCAGATAACAAGCATCTCAACCAGCTTGCTTCTTCACTAGCAGTTGCTAGTGCTATCATTTCAGATTCCATAGTGGACTGTGCCAAAATGGTCTGTTTCTTAGACTTCCATGATACAGCTCAACCAGCTATACTAAATATAAAGCCACTAGTTGCTTTGGAATCATCTGACAAGGTGTTCCAATCAGCATCACTGTACCCTTCAAGTACAGCTGGAAATCTCTGATAGTGTAATCCGAGATTCATGGTCCTTTTCAGGTATCTCATGACTCTCTCAATAGCGTGCCAATGCTCATCACTGGGTCTGCTGGTAAACCTACACAAGAGTCCCACGACATAGGCGATGTCGGGTCTAGTACAATCAGTGGCATACCTAAGACTACCAATGATGCTCGCGTATTCTGTTTGTCTCACGCTATCACCAGTGTTCTTAAACAGTTTTACACTGGGATCATAAGGTGTGCAGGCAGGTTTACAGTTAAAGTAACCGTATTTCTTTAGGATCTTTTCCACATAATGTGATTGATCTAGGGATATCCCCTTCTCAGACCTAGTGATTTTTATTCCAAGAATCACACTTGCTTCTCCGAGGTCTTTCATATCAAAGTTGTTACTCAACAGTGATTTCACATTATTTATGGCAGAAAGGTTTGAGCCAAATATCAACATGTCATCTACATAGAGACATATTATAGTGCAAATGTTGCCATCACATTTATAGTAAATGCATTTGTCACTCTCATTGAGTCTGAACCCATTCAATATCATTAAATTATCAAACTTTTCATGCCATTGTTTCGGAGCTTGTTTAAGACCATACAGAGATTTATCTAACTTGCAGACCTTAGTTTCTTGTCCATGTATAACAAACCCTTCGGGTTGTTCCATATAGATTTCTTCTTCTAAGTCACCATTTAAAAAAGCAGTTTTAACGTCCATTTGGTGTACAATTAAGTTATAAATAGCTGCTATTGAAATAAGTACTCGAATGGACGTTATTCTAGTGACAGGTGAAAATGTGTCGAAGAAATCTATATTTTCTCTTTGTCTAAAACCTTTGGCTACAAGGCGAGCCTTGTATTTTTCAACCGTGCCGTCGGGTTTTAGTTTCTTTTTCAAAATCCATTTGCAACCAATTGGTTTGCAGCCGGGAGGTAAGTCTACTAAGTGCCATGTTTTGTTAGATTCTAGAGAATCCATCTCATCATTAATAGCTTCTTGCCAAAGATCTGCATCCATCGATGACAAGGCTTCTTGAAGATTTGCCGGATCTTCATTCAATGTAAAGGTCGCATAGTCTGGACCATAGTCTTTAGCAACTCTTACACGTTTGCTTCTACGAAGTTCATTTTCTACTTCGTCATTGCTATCATCATTTGGTATCACTGGTAAGTGACTCGACTCAGGAATATTATCCTGTTCAGTGCCCCCACTATTTCTTGATTTAAAGGGAAATTTATTTTCATAGAAATCTGCATCATTAGATTCTATGATCACTTTTTCATTTAGGTCGAAGAACCTATATGCTTTACTGTTTGCTGCGTAACCAATGAATACACATTCATAGGCTCTACTAGCGAGTTTAACTCGCTTCGGGTCCGGTTTACGGACATAGGCTAGACATCCCCAAGTTCTTAAATAAGACAAGTTTGGTTGTCTTTTCTTTAATATTTCATAAGCGGATTCGCTTCTTTTAGATTTGGGAATTCTATTCAAAACAAAGCAGACAGTCAAAATTATTTCCCCCCACCAATGTTTAGCGGCACCGGAATTTAACATAATAGCAACAACTAATTCAGTAAGAGTTCTATTCTTTCTTTCTGCTTTACCATTCATTTCAGGGGAATATGGTGCAGTCGTTTCATGTATAATTCCGTGTTGTTTATAAAAATCATTAAATAAACTAGAATTATATTCGGTTCCCCTATCACTACGAAGTCTCTTGATTTTCGTATTAAATTGATTTTCTATTTCTTTCACAAAAATTTTGAACATATCAAAAGCATCACTTTTATTTTTCATTAAATAAACAAAAGTATAATCTGAACAATCATCAATAAAAGTGATAAAATAACGTTTGTTATTCCTAGTCATGGTTCCATCTAGTTCACATATATCAGAATGTATAAGGTCCATTGGTTCAGATTCTCGTATTACTGATTTATGTTTGCTCTTTGTTATTTTAGCTTGACTACAAAATTCACATTTTTCTATGTCATTAAAACTAAGTTTAGGAATTAATCCTAAGTTACTAATATTCAAAATAGATCGTTTATTAACATGACAAAGTCTAGAATGCCAAATATTAAAATCACACAAAGAGTAAACAGAAGGAGAAATTTTATTCATAACATTAAAATCAACATTGAGTTTAAACATGCCATCAGAGGCGTACCCTTTCCCAATAAAAATACCATTCTTAGTGATGGTGTACATATCAGCCCCAATAGTTTGATTAAACCCAGCCTTGTTCAAGAGGAAACCAGAAACAAGATTCTTCATCATCTCAGGAACATGAAGGACTTCCTTCAAGATAAGAGTCTTTCCAGATGTGAACTTCAGAACCACATCTCCAACACCAGCAACATCAGATGTATGAGCATTACCCATCTGCACCTTCTTATTTTCAGCATTCGTGTATGTTTTAAACATAGCACGATCATAACAGACATGGCGGGTAGCGCCAGTATCTATCCACCATCCATCAGTACCACCGACCATATTAATTTCGGTGATCATAGCAGCATATGGCTCATCAGCCACATTCACATTAATATGTGCAAGATTAGCCGGTTTAGGCCTCTTTGGATTTCTGCACTTCTTTGATATATGACCTGTTTTCCAGCAATTGAAGCAGTAAAATGGCTCAACAGCGTCATTTCTAGGAGGTGGTTGTTGCTGATGTTGCTTAGCAATATGGCCCCTAACCGGGTTACCATTCTTAACTCGGTTTTGTACGCGGCTCTGATTCTGATTTTTCAAAGGTTTGCCCGTAGGCTTCAGAGCTGCACCGAATTTCTTTTTATTGGTGTTAGAAACAACCAATATCTTTTCTTCCTCTTTCATATCCTGTTTCCGGGATTCTTCTTCTATACGAAGACGGGTAATCAGACCCTCAATGGAAAATTCCTTTGTCTTATGACGGAGCTGATTCTTAAAATCCTTCCAACTAGGGGGCAGCTTATCAATTATAACAGAAATTTGAAACTGCTCATGTAAAGGCATACCTTCAGTTATTATCTCATGAGCAATCTTTTGCAGTTCATGTGACTGCACTTCCACCGACCTCTCATCAACCATCTGGTATTTCAAATACCTACTCACAGCATACTTCTTCACTCCAGCTTCCTCAGTATCATACTTCTTACTCAGAGCCTCCCACACATCACTGGCTGTGTTATAGGTTCTGTAATAATCATACAGATCATCCTCCAATCCATTAATGATATAGTTTTTGCAAACATAATCATTATCAATCCAGAGCTGCCTATCTATTTCTAGCTGCAGCGCTTTCTCTTTCAGCTGTTCTGCCGTGGCCTTGCCTTTGTCTTTCTCGACAGAGACAGCATCACCGTTGGTGTTAACGGTCTGTTCATTAGTTCCAGAAGCAGAAGCCGAAGCTTCAGCAGGAACCACAGGAATGGGCTGTTTCAAAACGTAGGCACACTTTTTAAGAGTTAGAAAGAAAAACATTTTTTGCTGCCAACGTTTGAAATGATTGCCCTCAAACTTAAACGGCCTTTCGGTAGCACCGACAGATGAATTACCAATAATTTCTTCGTTAGCCATGATATTTTCGAAACGTCTTAAAATTGTTGTAAAACGGTTTACTGAGTTTAATAAAAAAAAAACAGAAAAATGATTTTTTCAAAAATGGCAACGAAACTATTATTGGCTGAGTCGCGTACTAGGTCGCTTTCTTTAAGACGTTTCGCGGAACTACTCGAAATAGTGCACTGTAGTATATCAACCGCGAAGTCCCCAAGGATAAAACAGCCGTTTTCAATGGAAATACCGATAAACTACTACACTGTAGTATCGGCCAGAATAACACCAAGTATGGTCGAAAATTTCGAACCACTCTAATTGATATACGAATATCAATTCTACGGTTTACAACCGTTCAAAATATGAAACAACAAAATAATTTTCGAAGAAGGAAAAATAAGAGAAGGAAAGAAGCAGTTTTCTCAGAATGCAGTGAAAAAGAAGTGATTCAAAACTGAAGAAAGTGAAGTGTATTTATAGGCAAGTAGGGAGCTGGAATCAGAGAGATTTCAGGAGCTGAAGTTGCTCAGTCAAAGGCAAAAACGTGGCAAAAAATCAGGGATTTAAAGGACACGTATTTTGACCGTTTAACAGAAAAGAATTCCGTTCAAGACTTGGTCTAAGCACATTTAACATGTGCGAATTAAGGGACACACTAAAAGAAATTTAAATTTCAAAAATTTCTTTTTCTTAGTATTAAAAAATTAATATATCACCCAAGCCCAAGCCCGGCCCGAACCGAACCGAGCCGAGCCGAGCCGGTCGGACGGACGGACGGCGGCGGCGGCGCGTGTGTGATATTCGACATTGTGTGTGGTCTCCCTTTCTTACAAAAGTGGGTACCCCAAGGGCACACCCTTGTTTGCCAACTTGTGATATATAAACACTACCAAGTGGTGTGATTTTTCCAATGTGGGACTCAAAGAGTCTTTTTTCAATTCACACTACACATGGTTCTTGCGCTTGTGTTTATTTCAATACCAAGTTCCCTCCAAATTCCTTCATCATGTTCCAACAATCCCCCACTTGAATTTAAAAAAGTTGTTTCAGTCATAACGTTAAACGTTTCAGTAAGATTGTGCATAAGCGAAGGTGAGCTAAGTCTTGGAACCTTCACGTAGCCAGTAAGAGCCTGATTAAGCAAGAGTGACGTTTAGTCTTGGAACTCTATCTCAGATTTTCCTCAAACCAGCACACAACCTTTGTTAAGGTGTTTTCTAAGGCCCGTGCATTAATGGCCCTGCACGTCTATCCCAGTTTCATGGATGCTCTAGGAATTCGCCCCGAAATTCCAGAGGAACCGGCCTCAGTTCCACATTCATATAGGTGATTCTATCAAGAGTACTCCTGATGTACTCCACTCCTATAGAGTATAGATTTCATTAAGAGTTTTGCTAACTCAACCTTTATCATTACAGGATTCGTGCCTCTTAATTTGCATGTTCATCTCATATTACTCACAACTTGTTGTTTACCCATTGGAACCTAATTCTTGGGATCTCCAGTCTTTTAGGTTGGGTTACCATCATAAGTAATTCACTTCATAGGCATTAGTCCCATCTTGACAGATGTATTTTGGACTTTCTCTCTAGCCAGTCCTTTCGTCAAAGGATCTGCTAGGTTATCATTAGTGCGTACATGATCCACTCTCACAGCACCTGTAGTGATGAGCTCTCTCACTGTGCTGTGCTTTCTTCTAATTTAACGTCTTTTACCGTTATAAAAACGATTCTCAATTTTAGCGATAGCTGCAGTACTATCACAATGGATCAAGACAGCAGGCATAGGTTTTTCCCATAAGGGAATCTCAGATAACAAGCATCTCAACCAGCTTGCTTCTTCACTAGCAGTTGCTAGTGCTATCATTTCAGATTCCATAGTGGACTGTGCCAAAATGGTCTGTTTCTTAGACTTCCATGATACAGCTCAACCAGCTATACTAAATATAAAGCCACTAGTTGCTTTGGAATCATCTGACAAGGTGTTCCAATCAGCATCACTGTACCCTTCAAGTACAGCTGGAAATCTCTGATAGTGTAATCCGAGATTCATGGTCCTTTTCAGGTATCTCATGACTCTCTCAATAGCGTGCCAATGCTCATCACTGGGTCTGCTGGTAAACCTACACAAGAGTCCCACGACATAGGCGATGTCGGGTCTAGTACAATCAGTGGCATACCTAAGACTACCAATGATGCTCGCGTATTCTGTTTGTCTCACGCTATCACCAGTGTTCTTAAACAGTTTTACACTGGGATCATAAGGTGTGCAGGCAGGTTTACAGTTAAAGTAACCGTATTTCTTTAGGATCTTTTCCACATAATGTGATTGATCTAGGGATATCCCCTTCTCAGACCTAGTGATTTTTATTCCAAGAATCACACTTGCTTCTCCGAGGTCTTTCATATCAAAGTTGTTACTCAACAGTGATTTCACATTATTTATGGCAGAAAGGTTTGAGCCAAATATCAACATGTCATCTACATAGAGACATATTATAGTGCAAATGTTGCCATCACATTTATAGTAAATGCATTTGTCACTCTCATTGAGTCTGAACCCATTCAATATCATTAAATTATCAAACTTTTCATGCCATTGTTTCGGAGCTTGTTTAAGACCATACAGAGATTTATCTAACTTGCAGACCTTAGTTTCTTGTCCATGTATAACAAACCCTTCGGGTTGTTCCATATAGATTTCTTCTTCTAAGTCACCATTTAAAAAAGCAGTTTTAACGTCCATTTGGTGTACAATTAAGTTATAAATAGCTGCTATTGAAATAAGTACTCGAATGGACGTTATTCTAGTGACAGGTGAAAATGTGTCGAAGAAATCTATATTTTCTCTTTGTCTAAAACCTTTGGCTACAAGGCGAGCCTTGTATTTTTCAACCGTGCCGTCGGGTTTTAGTTTCTTTTTCAAAATCCATTTGCAACCAATTGGTTTGCAGCCGGGCGGTAAGTCTACTAAGTGCCATGTTTTGTTAGATTCTAGAGAATCCATCTCATCATTAATAGCTTCTTGCCAAAGATCTGCATCCATCGATGACAAGGCTTCTTGAAGATTTGCCGGATCTTCATTCAATGTAAAGGTCGCATAGTCTGGACCATAGTCTTTAGCAACTCTTACACGTTTGCTTCTACGAAGTTCATTTTCTACTTCGTCATTGCTATCATCATTTGGTATCACTGGTAAGTGACTCGACTCAGGAATATTATCCTGTTCAGCGCCCCCACTATTTCTTGATTTAAAGGGAAATTTATTTTCATAGAAATCTGCATCATTAGATTCTATGATCACTTTTTCATTTAGGTCGAAGAACCTATATGCTTTACTGTTTGCTGCGTAACCAATGAATACACATTCATAGGCTCTACTAGCGAGTTTAACTCGCTTCGGGTCCGGTTTACGGACATAGGCTAGACATCCCCAAGTTCTTAAATAAGACAAGTTTGGTTGTCTTTTCTTTAATATTTCATAAGCGGATTCGCTTCTTTTAGATTTGGGAATTCTATTCAAAACAAAGCAGACAGTCAAAATTATTTCCCCCCACCAATGTTTAGCGGCACCGGAATTTAACATAATAGCAACATAGTATTTGGATTGATGAAGTTGTGCTTTACCTATTGGTTGTGTTTTCTCGTTGTGTGTTGTTGCTACTCATTGACGTTCTGATAGTGTGTTTCTTTATATGATTGAAGACGAGTTATCCGCTTACTTTTTGGAAAATAAATAATAGATAATATTCTCGAAAATATTTTGATTGGTGAAGTGTTTTGTTATTATTTTATGACATTTTTCTTATGGTGAGTATGATTCAATTTGGATAAGGAAATTGACCCTTACATGATTATTGTTGTAGGTACTAAAGATGATGTGTGAAGTGATATGTTTCTTGTACGCGCGCGGGGATAAACAAAATGGGTTTTATAAATTGAGTGAATAGTCCGTTGGGACTCTCATTTTCTTTTAATTATTTTGTAAATAAAGTTTTTTTTAAATGATTTCTTTATTAAAAATTTGGGCTGTTACAACCGTCACGAATCACGTTCTCACACAAGTCGCCATGAATTGCGTCCTTCCACTGGCCGTTTCATAACAAAAAAGGTGTAAAAATTTGAAATTTGAAGTTGCAAAGATTGTGAATTTTCGTCATAGGTTGAAATGGGAAAAAATGGAGAAGTCAAAACTCAGAACAACAAGTTGTGATTTTTCATGGTAAGACATGAATGGAAAGAGGGAATTTAAAGGAAAGAGCCAAAACAACAAGCTATTTTAGAGCATTCACAATGGAGATACTCATTTTTGAGTACTTAACTAGGTTCCACCTGTACACATTACTCATTTATAATTTTTTTAATAATAGTACCTAATAAGTACTCAATCCCTCCAACCCAACATTTTTTAAAAAGTTCTAAATATGCCTTACCAATAACGCATCTCACCAATAACTATACATCATTATAAATGAGACCCACCAAAACAAAATAGGTACTAATGCTTATTGTAGAATTAATACCTATATTAGGTACTCAAATGAGTATTGCTCCAATGATAGTACCTAATAAGTGTCTGTTTGACCCGACTTTTTTATCGTCTAAAAGTTAGTTTTAAGATAAAGTTTTTTACTTTATCTTAAAAAAACTTAAGATAAAGTAAAAAACTTTATTTTATCTTAAGTTTTTTTAAGATAAAGTTAAATGTAAGAACTTTAAAACTAAAGTTAAAGTTGTTCGGTAATTTTTATTTATTTTTCATCTTAAAGATACTTTTAAGTTAAAAGTTGTTTGGTAAAATATGTTTATAAAGATTTTTTTTTATTATGAAGGATTAAATAAATTTTTGATTTCTATCGATATTTCAAACACCTAAAAGCCGTGACACAAAAAATTTAAGAATTAAATTTTTTTATAGAGACAAAACAAAATTTAAGATACCTTTTAGGACCAAAAAAAAATTTAACGCTATTACAAATTACTTCCCTTATCCTAAAATAAATACCACAATTACATAAATAATTTGCTACGATAAAATTATTACTTTAAGTTTTTTTTTTGGTTATTACTTTAGTTGGTTCAAGAACATTAGTTAAATTTTTTAAAATATACAAGTAAACTTATTTATTTATAAAATTATAATATAGGATATATTAAAAGACTAGTACGTCTGCTTATAAAAAGTTTGTTGGATATGCCTTGAAATCTCAGTTACAAGAAGTCAGAAAAATCTTTGTTGAATCTTTTTGCATCTTTGATGTTTTGAAGATTTTTTGGAAAAAAAAAATTATTTTCTTGGAAGATACTTTGACTTGGATTTGTTTTATTTTAAAACAGATTTGTTACTAATTTTTGGCATATTATTTTTCTATAAATAGGGAGTGCTTTATTCATAGAAAAATTGAGGAAAAAGAGTAGAGATGTAGAGGCAAGGATTAGGGTTTGCCACCACACAAGGCCTAGAAAAATTTAGAGAGGAAAAAAGGTTTTCTCTTGGTACAACTCTAGGGTGGGCGAACTATCTTTGTGGTACACCTTGGGAAACACTTATCAAATTGAGTCTCTTGGCCACGGGAAGAGATTCGGGATTTGGGTAGAATTAGGATTAATTCTTGTAACTCAATTGGAACTCTTTGTAAAGTTACTCGTTTGATATAGTGGAACGGAGGGGCTGCTCTCTCCCCCAGACTAGGTCATTATTGGACCGAACTGGGTAAACAAATATTGTGTTCTTTCTTCTCCATTTATCTTCTTTATCGGTGTTGTTATTATTATTGCTTATTCCGCTTAATTATTTGGTTGCCGTTCTATTGCTCCACACATCAAGTTCTTTTCATTGGTGTGATTTTTAAGACGAATTCACAACAATTGGCGCCCACCGTGGGGCAATCGGAACAATTTGAAGTGAGCACCATGGGTTTTAAATCGGATATCGAGGGACTTTCCAAAAGCAATTTGGAATTGTGGAAAGTGAAGATTGAAGCAATTTTAATGTTCGGGATGATGGATAAAACATGGAGTGTTGTTATCCGGTGCCTCGAAGATAAAAGGTTAATGGAGATCGCGAAGAAGGTCGGCCTGGAGAGGCGGTGGTAATAATACTCAACATCAGCCTGGAGAGGCGGTGCTAATAATACTCGGGTTACTTCTGAAACAACAACTTTATTATTATGTAGAGGTGCTAGTGGAAGTTGAGATTCGGTGGAGTGTTGAGTCATGGACGTTGGATGCTCCTTTCACATGTGTTCAAAGAATGAATACTTTGAGACTCTAGAGTTAGTTCAAGGTGGAGTTGTTCATCTTGAAAACGGAAAGCTTAAAGGTTCAAGGTATGGGTTCAGTTTATCTTACGAAGTTTGACAATCGTGAGTTTCTTTACACGATGTGAGGTATGTTTCTGAACTTAGATGCAAAGATAGTTGGTCATGCATCTATAACTAGTGGTGACTCTCATAATGTGGTTGAGTTATGGGACTTCGGGTGGACCTGTTAGTGACATGTGTTTAGTTGGACTAGTGAACAAGGTTTACTAGGTGTTGAACTGAACTGGAATTGTTGGAGACTAACAATAGCTTGAAGTATGTTTCAGAGGAGTTGAAGAGGTCTTGTGTGTTACAAGGTGGAGATCATGGTGGGTATACTTTGGTGGAAACTCAGTTTGAGGTGGAGTCTTCCAATAGTGGTAGACAGTCAACATTAGCTCTTGGCTATCTAATCGGAGATAGGGAGGAGAGTGGTATTGTTGAACCAAAGGGGATGACCATGGAGACCTTGTGGGTTATGTTTCAATTGTGGCTGAAGAAGTGCAAGACCTTGAGAGGATCTTCAGGGAGGCAATTGAAAGCAACAGGTGATCAGACTTGGTAACTTGTGAGACTGCTGGAGGTAGTTGGATACAAGGAGAGTTTGATGTTGCAGCTTGTGAAACCGCCTAAAATTCCAAGGTTGGTTTGGAGCCAAGCAAAACTTCGAGAGTACGGAAGGCATTCCGGGGTCGAAGAGTGGTGAAGGCTTGTAGGGCTATCGCAAAATTCCATGGATAGTCGGAGGCAAGCGATTCTTCAGGAGGACGGAAAAGGCACAATCCGGGGGCTGAAGAGGGATGGTGGAGCTTGTTAAGCTATCTAAAATTCCGATGATAGTTGGGAGCAAGCGTTTCTTCAGGGAGGTACGGACTTGACCAGTTCGGAGTCTGAAGAGGGTGCAGTGAATCTTGTGGGGCTACCTAAAATCCTATGGTAGTGGGATGCAAGATCTTCATGAGAGCGGAAGGCATTCCGAGGATGAAGAGGGAGGTACAATCCGGTGATCTTGAATAGAAGATTCAAGATAGAGAGAGTAGCACGGTGGTTGATATGGGATCACCATCGATTTAAAGGCAAGGTGGAGAATTGTTGGATATGCCTTGAAATCTCAGTTACAAGAAGTCAGAAAAATCTTTGTTGAATCTTTTTGCATCTTTGATGTTTTGAAGATTTTTTGAAAAAAAAAAAATATTTTCTTGGAAGATACTTTGACTTGGATTTGTTTTATTTTAAAACAGATTTGTTACTAATTTTTGGCATATTATTTTTCTATAAATAGGGAGTGCTTTATTCATAGAAAAATTGAGGAAAAAGAGTAGAGATGTAGAGGCAAGGATTAGGGTTTGCCACCACACAAGGGCTAGAAAAATTTAGAGAGGAAAAAAGGTTTTCTCTTGGTACAACTCTAGGGTGGGCGAACAATCTTTGTGGTACACCTTGGGAAACACTTATCAAATTGAGTCTCTTGGCCACGGGAAGAGATTCGGGATTTGGGTAGAATTAGGATTAATTCTTGTAACTTAATTGGAACTCTTTGTAAAGTTACTCGTTTGATATAGTGGAACGGAGGGGCTGCTCTCTCCCCCAGACTAGGTCATTATTGGACCGAACTGGGTAAACAAATATTGTGTTCTTTCTTCTCCATTTATCTTCTTTATCGGTGTTGTTATTATTATTGCTTATTCCGCTTAATTATTTGGTTGCCGTTCTATTGCTCCACACATCAAGTTCTTTTCATTGGTGTGATTTTTAAGACGAATTCACAACAAAGTTGAAATTGAATTGAATGTAAAAAGAGAAAAAAGTGGGAGTATAAGAAAGTACTGAAATATCTTTAAAAAAAAAAGAAAAGAAAGTACTGAAATAATATAAAAAAATGAAAAAAGTGCCAACGAGGATCGAAGAGGGGGCTATAAAAATTAAGTTCCGTGTTAAGTAGTTTCAAAGTTGGTTTCAACACCTTTTATTCCAAGCTCCTTCTATTCAGTTTTTTCATTCCAAAAAAAGTTTTTTTTTATTAAGTAATTAATTTAAAATGTGTTTGGCCTATCTTCTCCTTAAAAATATGAAAAAGTAGAAAAAAAATCGGGCCAAATAGACCCTAAACACCATAAATATCTAATAGATACTATATTATTGGAGATCGTGTTAGTGTTTTAATTTTTATCCATGAATTTTTCACTATAAGAAATGAAAGGCTGTGATTAACTCACATAATTCTCTCCAATTTTGTCTTCACGGTAGACAATCCATTCCCCACTCTCTTACGCACACTACTCATATTATACTCTCTCTCACTTCACTCACTAACTCCATCTTCCATCTGATATCATCTTCAACACTTTCTCTCTCTAACTTTCACTGACTCCATTTCCATTTTCACTCTCTCTCTCTCTCTCTAGAGCCAAGAAGCCCCATGAATCCAAATTGCCTAAAAATTCCATAAAACCAAAGATTGATTCATTCTTAATCGGAATAAAAAAACCACACTCACCCAGATCAGTAAGTAACCAGAAAAAATAATGAGAGAAAATCATCCTCCAACAACAACAACAACAACACCAGATCTAGCAAGAGGCGAGATCGCAGAATCATCCACATCAAAAAACCGAACAGGTTCATCCGAACCATTCACCGGTCCAACCGAAAACCCATCTCCGTTTCCAGACCAAGTCCTCGAGAACGTTCTAGAAAACGTTCTTCACTTCCTCTCCTCCCGCAAAGACCGTAACGCCGCCTCATTGGTCTGTCGTTCATGGTACCGTGCGGAAGCCCTCACTCGATCCGACCTCTTCATCGGTAACTGCTATGCACTCTCTCCTCGCCGCGCTACCTCCCGTTTCACCCGCATCAAATCGGTAACCGTTAAGGGTAAGCCGAGGTTTGCGGATTTCGATCTGATGCCTGTTGATTGGGGGGCCCACTTCACTCCTTGGGCTACCTCACTTTCTCAAGCTTATCCTTGGCTTCAAAAGCTTCATCTTAAACGTATGTCTGTTACTGATCAGGATCTTCGCCTCATCGCCAATTCATTTCCGGGTTTTCATGAACTTCTTCTTGTTTGTTGCGAGGGGTTTGGTACCCCTGGTCTTGCTGCTATTGCATCTAAGTGCAGGTAATCACAAATCACCATAATTATAAACTAGTTACTGTTTACTGAAGAAAAGAAAAAAAAAAAGAGTTTTTGTATTTGATTTCAATTTTATGGGGAAATTTAACTCAAATGTAGTAGTCTCAATTGCAACCGTGACGGGTTGCTGAGCCATGTAAGTGCATGTTTGGATTGACTTTTTACGGTGAAGTTGTGAGAATCACAGTGTGTCACTGTGATTTGATTTTCGTAAATTTTGTCAGATTCACGGTCAGTCATTCCAAACACATACTTAAACCCTTATTGATGTTGTCCAAATGGAGGTAATTTTTTTTTTGTTTGCCATTTTGATAATAAAGAAACTTATACCTTTTAGTTTAGGTTGTTTTATGAGGATTTTTGGGGACTTGATTGATTTTTAAGATTGTTGTGTGGATTAAATCAGTGTGTTTTGTGTTGTTTTTGGTTCAGATTGCTGAAGGTGCTGGAACTGGTGGAATCTGTGATTGAGGTTGAGGATGATGAAGAGGTGGATTGGGTATCATGTTTTCCGAATGAGGGACAAACTCATTTGGAGTCTCTTGCTTTTGATTGTGTTGAGTGCCCTGTGAATTTTGAGGCATTGGAAGGTTTGGTTGCTAGATCACCTAATTTGAAGAAGCTTAGATTGAACCGATCTGTTTCGATGGTTCAGCTTCATCGGCTAATGCTTCGTGCTCCTCAGCTCACGCATCTTGGAACAGGGTCATTCAGTGCTAATGAGAATGTGGATCAGGAACCTGACTATGCATCTGCTTTTGCAGCATGCAGATCATTGGTTTGTTTGTCTGGATTTAGGGAGATTTGGTCGGATTACCTTCCTGCTATTTATCCAGTTTGCGCGAACCTCACTTCATTGAATTTTAGTTATGCTGATGTTAATGCTGAACAGCTGAAGTCTGTTATATGTCACTGTCATAAGCTTCAGATATTGTGGGTAGGTGTTTGTGTTTTGTGTCGTAATGTGTCATTTTGACTGCATTGTGAATGAAAAGAATTTTAGAGTTTTTGAAGCTTACTGTTGTTGCTTTTGTTGTGTAGGTCCTTGATTCAATACACGATGAAGGCCTTCAGGCAGTGGCTGCAACTTGCAAGGACTTGCGCGAGCTTCGAGTGTTTCCTGTGGATGCGAGGGAGGAGACTGAAGGTCCTGTTTCTGAGGTTGGTTTTGAAGCCATTTCTCAAGGTTGTAGAAAATTAGAATCGATTTTGTTTTTCTGCCAGACAATGACAAATGCAGCTGTGGTTGCTATGTCAAAGAACTGCCCGGATCTTGTGGTGTTTCGTCTTTGTATAATTGGGGTGTATCGCCCCGATGCTGTGACACAAGAACCCATGGATGAAGGTTTTGGTGCTATTGTTATGAACTGCAAGAAGCTCACTCGACTTGCTGTATCTGGTTTGCTGACTGATCGAGCTTTCGAATACATTGGAAGGTATGGGAAATTGGTCAGGACACTATCAGTTGCCTTTGCGGGAGACACTGACACGGGCCTTAAGTATGTGCTTGAAGGTTGCCCTAATTTGCAGAAGCTTGAAATCCGGGACAGTCCATTTGGGGACGGAGCTTTACGATCCGGTTTGCATCATTACTACAACATGCGGTTCCTTTGGATGTCGTCTTGTAAATTGACACGCCAAGCTTGCCAAGAAGTTGCACAAGCATTGCCTCACATGGTTTTAGAAGTTATCAACAATGACGGGGATGCAGTCAATGATGTCGAAATATTGTACATGTATCGGTCTCTTGATGGGCCGCGCGATGATACTCCTGAAAATGTTACTATCCTGCAATAAATTTTTCATTTAAAGAAGACTTGAACTCTTCACCATTGGTGGCTGTTCAGTGATGCAGATAAGGGGACTTAGAGAGAGAGGGGAGATTGATGCCGAAGATGAAGTTCTACATTTATTGTCTATCTTTTATATTTATTATTGCAGCGGAAGGATGTCAGGCAAGTGGTAGTAGAGAGGGGGGAGAATGATGCAGAAGATGAAGTTCTACAGTTATTGTTTTTAAGTTATATTCAATTTATCGTAGCAGAAAGGTGCTGGACAAGGGGAAGTAGAGATTGAAGCTACTATGAGCACTGGTTAGTAATTGTTAGTTCATTTCCTTGATCTGAAAAAGAAGGTACATTGAGAGAAGATTCAGAGGGAGATCAAAACAAGTGTGAAGAGGTGATGTTCCCTAACTTTTCCATCATACCATCATGGTAGTTGAGAAGCATCAACTATTCACTTTGTAATGAAAAATTAGCCTCTTTATTTGGATTCAAATGATAGTTAGTTTTAAGCTGCAGGTGGAAAGAATCCAATCCTCAGACTGATACAAAACTCATGTCTCTTTAATCTCAATGTTTTTATTTATTTGTTTTCTTTTTCAGATTTGTTGTTGTATCATCTGAGTGTAGAATTTATTGTTTGTTAACAAATTGTGAGATGGTTAATAAATGCTAGAATATGCATGGACCATGTGGCGTCTATGTCCTTCGTTTTCTGAATGTGGAATGATCGCCAGTTAGATTTATTAATTATATGTGTGGAAAGTGTTATTCAAGTACACTTTGCAGGACCCCCTTTTTTCCTGTGGTGTTCCATTTCACATGCCTAGAGGAATCTCTTTTTCAGTCAAAAAAAGAGTGATATGGGGGAATTCACTGCAGTTAGAAGAAGAAACTCTCATTCATTAAGATCTCAAGCGTTGAATGAAGAAGATTAAACTAAATGACTTGTTATAACTTCACCAAATTAACTTCAAACACAATCTAAAATAGGAGTCTTTGGATCTGTATGCAATATCCGAGTTTGAATGCAGGGAGGAGTATTGTGAGTTTGAATTTGTGGTTTGGCATATTAATAGTTATTGCAGTCTTTTATTATCATTTGAATGAATGAACTGCATTTAGGAGACATGATCTATTTTCTTTGATGACTTACCTTATAATAAAACCCTCTTAATTCGCATGCTTAATTGGTTAACTCTATATAGGCACAGTTTGAGTAATTGCTTATGTTTTGAAGATATTTGAATAAGCTGATGTTAGGAGACCAATAATGCTGATGGATAGTCTCTCTATCTCTATTACTATTATTATTATTATTATTATTATTATTATTATTATTATTATTATTATTATTATTATTATTATTATTATGAGAAAAATCTAACTCCTTTCTCTTGTTGGTATTCAATCTGGCATGATGCAGAATGGTAAAAGTAAACCAACACCAAAGTGGGATCTGACTGTACAACTAAGTGAGGTGAATCAAAGCTTTGGTTTTCTTTTTTGTCTAACTATCCATTAGTGGACTGAACCCAATGGTCTCTCTTTGCCACTCGTCCTCTCGCAATTGGATATTTTCCTATCACTTTTAGATGTCTCTCACCCTAAAATTTTTTATCGTGAATCATATTGCTTTAGAGAAAGGATAAGACACTTGTAGAAGAAAAAAAAATAAAAAATAATAATAATAATTAATAATAATAATAATAATAAAGGAACACTTGGTTCGGTTCTCATTGCTTGGCTTATCCATATTTGCTGATGGTGGGAACAGTCTCATGGATGGCCATTACAACTGTACAATAGTTGTCTTTGTCCTTTTAACCATATCTTTTTTCTATTTGCCTTTGTTTTCTTCTTTACAAGTTGCCATCACTGTCCCCAAGTGAGGAAAAAAAAAGAAGACAAATTGGAGAAACAAATAGATAATGACCTTACACAATTATGGAATTTGGACTGTGTAGTCATGCTGCCGGCTGCCGTTAGACCAAGATCGAACAATTTAGATTTTAATGTAATTTTTGAATGTTTGAAAATATTGAATTTGAATTTTAGATTTTAATCCAACGATCATCAATATAGATGACTGTGTAGTTATTATGACTTCACACAACCCAAACCCACAAGTATATATATGATTCTCTTCCTCTGTCTGTCACACATGGTTCAATTATGAGAGATTCTCTCTATTAAATTGAGGGTAAATTTTATTTTGAACCCTTGATTTGGAAAGAGGGAAAGAAGAAAAGGTAAAAAGGTGAATTTAAGGATAGTGATTAGCAAACTTGAGGAACATGAGGAAAAAAAATTGAGAGATTCCTCTCTCGTTCAATTATAATCGTTGGATACTTTTCAATTACTATTTTGAATGGTCTTATCTTACCTACTATCCAGAGACAACAAACCAAGTCCATCACTTTTTTATTAAATTCAAGTCAAATTGCATGGTCATGAATGACTAAGGTATCAACATAACACCAATACATTCAGGTTTTCACATGCATCAAACTATTTTCTAAGGCATACTGATAACACTAATAATAATTATAATGAGTTGAAGTTCTATAAAGTTTCTTTGGGCCAGTTGGTAAAGACCCATTTGGGGGTGGGGCCAACAATCAGATCATTTGAGTATGTGGACCACGTGTACGGCATTGAGTCATGAATAAATTAATGTCTTATTATATAATCATGCATTAATTAATAATGATATCATGGTTGATTAAATGACAGTAATGAGGTAGAATGCAGAAACTAACGTACAAAATAACAAACAAGGATGCCAACAAGTAGTTGGCAGTGGGTGGTGTTGTTGGTATATTAGTGGGAGAAGAAATTTTTTATAAAAAGGTCGGTGAAACCAAAAAGGGTTTTTAGGTTTTCACAACTTTTGTCTGTTAAGCCACATTTTTTTTTTGGATTTTCACCGCAAGTTGAATCTGGTTCGGGTGTTAGTTCTGACATCAAGTGGTTCCAAGCTGCCCCGATAGCAGTGCGGGGGATCGAACCGCGGTCATCTCTACTAAATTCAGCGCCAATCACCATTGAACTAACTAACTATTGATTCATGTTAAGCCACATTTTATATACGGCTTTTTAAGAACATTTGACGATTTTTTATATAAAACACAAACCATACATGCTATGAAAGATAGTTTTATAAATTGTAGACTATGTGTTTAATACTAGGCCACGTCTTGGTGCATACGTGAAACAAATCTAACATTAGTAATCACAATTGGATCAATAAATCTTAATATTTGATCAAATGACACGTGATAAGTCTTAATAATGGATCAATGGTGAAATGCAAACTTATATATAGTGCAAAACTTATTTAATTATGTATATTAGCAAAATCTCAACAGTCAACACTAACGAGTAGAAATGGAGAGATTGTCGAGATAGGAGGGAAATGTTTGTAAGTATAAAAGGATTATAATTTTTTTTGGGCTTAATTAGTCTATTGGTCCCTTAAAGATATTTTAGGTTTTACAATGGTCCCTTAAAGAAAAAAAGGTCCGGATTGGTCCCTTAAAGAAAAAAATACCCGGATTGGTCCCTTAAAGACATATATTTTTGTCATATTGGTGGACCACTCACACTTAATGACATCCACAATTCAGTCTACTAAAACTAACGTTTTTTGTAAAAAATTGACGAAAAGGACCAATTGAGAAACATATGTGTCTTTAAGGGACCAATCCTGACTTTTTTTTCTTTAAGGGACCATTATGATACCTAAAATATCTTTAAGGGACCAAAAGACTAATTAAGCCTTTTTTTTTCTTAATCCGAAGATAACTCTATTTAGAGTTTGTCATATACTAAATGCGGGTACTTCTCTTTCAACGGGACTCAAATTTTAATTCGGTCATATTATAAGAGTCTAACTTCTTCCGCTAAATTCAACTATGTTGGTTTAGAAATTCATCTACTTTGTTTTTAGTTGAAACCTATACACCTCCATTGAAGAAATAAAGACATGCACTATTCATATTAATTGGCCCTTCGTCCATAAATCACACATAATATGTTAGTAGTTGTTTTAGTATTCGGGCTTAGTCTAGTAGCTTTGGGCCTTGTGTTTGTATCAAGCCCATTGCGTTTATGTTGTAATGCCTATATAAAGGTGTGTATTGAGCAATTTATCAATTAATGAGAAAGCCTTTACAACATGTGGTATCTAGAGCCTAAAGACCAGACCTAGCTCCAAGATAACTGCAGTTTCATCTTGGTTAGTTGTAACCGTTTTTTCACTGTTCCGGCGACCGTTACAACCACTCACTCTTTCTTCTCCGGCGAACTATTCTTTCTTCTTGCTTTCTCGACGATCGCTGTTCATTCTTTCCACTCCATTCAATGGCAGAAAACTCCACTTCCAAACCTCAGTTCCTAAGTTTGATGGCTACTATGAGCATTGGTCAATGCTTATGGAAAATATGATCCGGTCGAAGGAACTATAGTCTTTGATAGAAAATGGTATCACGGTGGCTCCTCCCAATGCCACAACTGAGCAACTCAAAGTTGCCAATGAAAGCAAGCTTCAGGATTTGAAGGTCAAGAACTATCTTTTTCAATCTATTGATCGCACGATTTTGGAAACGATGTTGGTTCGTGATACAACTAAGAATATCTGGGATACGATGAAACTTAGGTATCAAGGCTCAACCAAAGTGAAACGTGCTCAGTTACAGGCCTTGCGACGAGAGTTTGAGCTTCTTGAGATGAAAGAAGGTGAATCAGTGAATGATTTCTTCTCAAGAACACTCACTATAGCTAATCGCATGACAGCACAGTGAGAAAGAATGGAGCAACACACTATTGTGGAGAAGATTCTTAGATCTATGGCACCTAAATTCAACTATGTAGTTTGCTCAATTGAGCAATCAAATGATGTGACAAGGCTTTCAATTGAGGAATTGCAGAGTAATCTTTTGGTTCATAAGCAACGCATGCGTGGCCAACAAGTTAATCTTGAAGAACAAGCCCTTAAGATCTCAAATGGTGGCAGAGGATCTGGTAATGGAAGGGGTCGAGGTAGAAATTCCAGCAGAGGAAGGGGAAGAGGAAGGCAAAATCTTGAAGCAATTGAATGCTACAAGTGCCACAAACTTGGACACTATCAAAGTTCTTGCCCAAATTGGGGAGATAGTGTCAACTATACTGAATTTGATCAGGAAGAGGAATTTCTTCTAATGGCTATAACTGAACAAAATCAAGAAATCAGGGAAGAAACTTGGTATTTGGACTCAGGATGCAGCAATCACATGATAGGGAATAAAGATTGGCTATTTGATTTTGATGCTTCATTCAAAGATTCTGTGAAATTAAGTAATGATGCAAAGATGGCTGTTATGGGAAAAGGAAATGTCAAATTGCTTATCAATGATAAGGTGCATGTAATTTCCAATGTGTATTATCTCCCTGGTTTAAGAACAAACCTACTGAGTGTAGGCCAATTACAAGAAAGAAATGTGACAATTGTTTTCAAAAACAATACTTGCAAAGGGTATCTTGATGAAAGAGGATTGATTTTCTCAACTACAATGACTGCAAACAGGATGTTCTTGCTCACTGCACCTGTCATTATTCCAATGTGCTTGCAGGCATCAAAACAAGAGAGAACTCAACTTTGGCACCATAGATATGGGCATTTGAGTATCAATGGCCTGAAACTTCTGACCAAATTGAAAATGGTTAATGGACTGCCTGAATTGGGAGATATGGAATGAAATTCTGGTACACAGTAGACAAGTGTTGTCCACGATGTGCAGACACTTGTCGTAACACTTGTCTTAGCAGTAAGAACAATAAAACAGAGCATTAAAAACATATACTGAAAAGCATAAACGACACACATAATTGTTAACCCAGTTCAGCCTAACAGCCTAATCTGGGGGATACCAATCCAGGAGGAAATTCACTATCGCTGATTAGAATCCTCGGCACACCGAACCTTGTGAAGATATTCTTTTTGAGAAAACGTACCACGGTGGCTGAATCATTGGCTTGGCAAGCTGTAGCTTCGACCCATTTTGTAACATAATCTACACAAACCAAAATGTGCACATTAGATTGAGACGAAGGAAATGGTCCCATGAAATCGATCCCCCATACATTAAATGGTTCGACTTCAGTTAGGCCATGCTGAGGCATCTCATCTCTTTTAGAAACACTTCCTGACCTTTGACATGCATCGCAAGCTTTTACAAATTCCATACAATCTTGAAAGATCGTTGGCCAAAAGAATCCACATTGTAAAACCTTCGCAGCTGTTCTTGGGCCACTATGATGCCCTCCACAAGGTAAGTTATGGCAATGCCACATAATACCTCGGATTTCACTGTCGGCCACACACCGACGAATCATACCATCATTGCTCATCTTGAACAAAAATGGATCATCCCAGAAATAATGTCGCGAGTCCGCGAAGAGCTTCTTCTTTTGTTGTGCTGTCATTTCGTCCGGGATGAATCCACTAGCTTTGAGGTTGGCAATGTCACCGAACCATGGAAACTCAAATACGGCGAGCAATTTTTCATCCGGGAATTCACACTTAATAGCTTCCTCCTTATTAGTAACATCCGGATTGCTTAGCCTTGAGAGGTGATCAGCCACCACATTCTCTACCCCCTTCTTGTCTCGAATCTTGATCGTGTGACGCGACAATGACCGCAAGTATACAGTCGTGTCGTGTAGTTTTAAAAGATATCGAACCCAAAGGACCAATAATCGACCTACCGTATTCTAGTGTTGCTTTGTAAATCTAAGGCTAATGATTTAAAGGGTTATGATTAATTGAATAACTAAAATAAGAGAAATAAATATTTTTTAGATTTTTAATATGTAAATAAAATATTGCTAGGACGTGCTATTAGTTGCTTCAGAGGGTTCAATACTTAGTTCGCGCTAGACAAAATTACTACCACATCTAATTGTCGTATTTTAATAAAATCGATGCTCCAGGCGAAAGCCGTTCTCACTTCCAGCTCTCACAACTCTCATCATGAAATTAATAAAATACTTTACAAAGTAGTTGCATTACTTCTAGATTTTAGTGGTGTAAACAATTAAATTTTCGAAACTATATTGTTTTAAAAATACAATTCAGATAGTATTATAAATTATAAAGGTGGTGCTTAACTCTCGTCCTCACACCCGCTAATAAAATACTCTTTGAAAAACAATATAATTTAATTAACTCTAATCCCAACTCTCGTTGCGAATTAGATTTAATGTTCAGTTTTTACTATCTAGTAGAAATCTCACGCTCTCGCTCTATTGATTTTTACTTTAATTAATTCTCACTCTCGTGACGAATTATAATCAACGCTTAATTAAAAACTGCTTAAGAAAATAAAACCGTTGTCAGTTTTCAAGAATTATATTTAATTTAAAAACACTAATCTCAGCTCTCGCAAATCTTGACTAGCGTTATACTTAGATAAAATAAATGCTCAGCTCTCACGCGCTCACTTACCTATATAAGTACCTTTGAAAATCAATATAAAACTCATTAATCCTAAATAGCTCTCGCGGACTTTAGAACTAACGGTCAGTTTTAACTATCCGACCCTAAACCTCAACTCTCGTCAATGTTGGTTTATTGCCTTTAAAATAATCCTCACTCTCGTGACGAATTATTTGATAACGTATTTATTTAAAACTGGTGGTTGAAAACTATTAAGCGCGAATTAACTACCGAACCCCTATTAGCTACTAACTACACATCCTAGCAACGCTAAATTTAGCTAGACATAACTAAAACTAAAGACATAAAATAAATAAATAAAAATAAAGACATTAAATAAAAACAGAAAAATAAAATAAATAAAATAAGCATAAAAATAAAGAAAAGAAAATAAAATAAAGAACCTGAATTAATAAAGGAAATCTTGAGTACGGACACCGACAGCGCAACAGCAGGAAATAAAAATATTAAACTAAGAGAAGAAATCAAGAATTAAATCTTAGTCTCAATTCTCTTCCTCAACTGTTACCAGTTGGTGTCTGTTTTTGAGTGAAGAGAACTAGCCTATTTATACTAGTAGCTAGGGGAACAAAACAACAAAATAACCGATGTGGGACTTGAGTTAAAATCACGCCTGGCCGTGTGATCAAAATGGATGGCCATGATTTTGTGTAGGTGGCGAGGGCCACATGGGAGAAGCTGGCGGGCGCCATTTGCTTCTTGCTGGCGGGCAGCATTTGCTTCTTGCTGGCGGGCTTGGCTGCATGTGGCTTGGGCTGCACTTGTGTGGCTTGGCTGCACTTGTGTGGCCCATTTTGTCCATTCTTGCTCCTTTTTAGTCCATTTTCGGTCCTTTCTTCAACTCGTACACTTTTTATCTGTTTATTTAAAATATGAGAAATAAGCAACTATTTATATAGTAAAACTTCGGAATCGAAATAAAAACATATAAAATATAATAGTAAATTAACTAAATAAATAGCATATTTTTAGGCGTATCAAACTCCCCTAAACTTGAACCATTGCTTGTCCTCAAGCAATTTAGCTTGCATATAGAAAACATTTGAAATGCGAAGCAACTCACACGCACAGACTTAGAGAAAAATAACATCACAAGTACTCATACGTGGTCAGAAATTCAAATCGGCTAAGAAGGGTATTTCAACGACACACAAAGTTCTCCCTCTTATACATATCGAATTTGGATCATGCCGTTGTACTAAAATCTAAATCTTCTCCTTTGTTTCATCTTTTTTCATTCTAGACAGTCACATTAAGACCCTTTATCTATGTCACACACATGGTAAGAAAATCGGTTAGCGTCTTTATTCATCTTTTTCAACCTGCAATTAGCTTGATGATACAAATTTTGATGATACAAATTTTGTATTAGCAATCATATAAATATTTTTTCAAGGTTTAACCGTATTACCACAGTATGACCTTATATTATTTTTTTCTTTAAGGTTTAACCGTATTACCACAGTATGACCTTAAAAATCTGCTTAGATGATTCGCTTATATTCATCGACAAACTTACTTAATGTGTGACTTTATAGATGGTGTCCGACTGGATAGATAAACTACTAAAGGATTCCACAAATTTAAATCAGGAGATTTTGGCACAATGGTTATTCAAATTGATATCTATACTAGGGAGACTTCTGGGTGTTGGAAAAATACCGATTTTGTTGTGAAATTCCCTAATTTCCTTAACTTAGCCTCTCGTCTTTTCTTAACCTATATACTTTCTAAGTGAGCTATTAGCCTAAGTCTTTGAAAAAAATTTAATTTGGCTCAAGAAAAGGAAAAATTTAGAAAAACCAAAGAAGATACTATAAATTTAATTTTTTTTTTATTATGCGAAAGGAAATAAAAATTCAAATAACTAAGAATTAAAAGTAAATAGAGATAGTAGAATACTCCCCTAAACTTAAATCCAACAGTGTCCTCACTGTTGCAACTCAAGAGTAGTTTTGGAGCGTAAAACCTGTGGCAACAGCCCTGCATCTTATGTTGGGTTTGCAGAATTTGGTTTTGCTGGGCTTGCATGGATGTCACTTGTTCCATCATCTCCTCTTGTTGTTGATGCATGGCATAGAATAATCCATCGCACTCTTGATTTAGTGCGTTTTGGGCGTGTATCTCATGGAGTACATCATTGATGGAGCTTCGCCTGGATGAGGAGGAACTACCTGCAAAAGTGTTAGAAAAATGTGTAGTGTGTGCAAGTGGAACAATGCTTGCGCCCCCACCAGCAGCAACATTTGGAGAAATGTGCGTGGGAGCTCTATTAGTCACAGGATCATCAGAGATAGTTATAAAAAAAAAATAAATAAATAAAAGAAAGCAAAAATTAAACAAGAATTAAAGAAAACTCATGGGTTGCCTCCCATGCAGCGCTTTGTTTAACGTCGGTTAGCTCGACTTTTTAGAAGCTCTAAAGGTGTTTTGAAATTAAATCTCCGATTAAACTCCTAATTAATTTTGGTTTCCATCGCCACTTTTCAACCCATCTTCCATACCCTTCACTCTTTATTTTCTTTTTCTTGTAGGGAAGTTCAGAGATCTGATCGTGTGGTGGTGGTTCTGGATCAATTTTTATTATTAGTTTTTCGGGACTAGGTTTAATTTCTTCATTAGGCACCTCAAAGTCTACTCTCCCCTTTTTAACACTAATGATTTCCCTATTGTCCTCTAAATTTCTCTTGTTATACAGGATTTCATACAAAGGGGCATTAGTGTTTATGTTTTTCAATTCTTCTATATCCCTTTTAGATTGGGATTCTACATTGGCTTCCACAAGCCTTTGGGTGAAAGGGATCGGTGGATTGTAAGGAGGAGGGAGAATGTAAGTTGCTTTCTTCTCTACCTCTTTGACAACCTCCTCTTTAGGTGGTGTCGGTGGAATTTTCGCAATCTCTACTCTTTTCTCATTAGATTTCTCATTGATTTCATTATCACTCTCCTTAAGATTTTTAATTTGACTTTCATTAGTTGATATGACGTCTACATGACTCTTAGTGAACGATCCTAGAGATGCTTGTGCAAGCAAGGAGATTTGAGTCTCTATTACCTTGTTGAGGGACTCGACCTCAGTGTTTATCTGCATGAAAGCTTCATTCACTTCTTTATTTATGCGAGTTTGTGCTTCCACAAACTCGTCCATCATAAACTTTAGCCTAGAGAGTGTTTGAGTCTCAATGAAATCCTCCATTAATATTTCGAGATTGGAATTATAGTGATCTTGTGGTTCCTCATAATATTGGGGGTGGTGGTCATAGAGGAAATATGAGTAATCCATTTTAAAAATTTAAAATAAAAGTGCCTTAGTCTCTACGGTGCGACATTAGAGTTACGATATCGACTAAATTGGTCCCCGGCAACGGCGCCAAAAACTTGATCGTGTGACGCGACAATGACCGCAAGTATACAGTCGTGTCGTGTAGTTTTAAAAGATATCGAACCCAAAGGACCAATAATCGACCTACCGTATTCTAGTGTTGCTTTGTAAATCTAAGACTAATGATTTAAAGGGTTATGATTAATTGAATAACTAAAATAAGAGAAATAAATATTTTTTAGATTTTTAATATGTAAATAAAATATTGCTAGGACGTGCTATTAGTTGCTTCAGAGGGTTCAATACTTAGTTCGCGCTAGACAAAATTACTACCACATCTAATTGTCGTATTTTAATAAAATCGATGCTCCAGGCGAAAGCCGTTCTCACTTCCAGCTCTCACAACTCTCATCATGAAATTAATAAAATACTTTACAAAGTAGTTGCATTACTTCTAGATTTTAGTGGTGTAAACAATTAAATTTTCGAAACTATATTGTTTTAAAAATACAATTCAGATAGTATTATAAATTATAAAGGTGGTGCTTAACTCTCGTCCTCACACCCGCTAATAAAATACTCTTTGAAAAACAATATAATTTAATTAACTCTAATCCCAACTCTCGTTGCGAATTAGATTTAATGTTCAGTTTTTACTATCTAGTAGAAATCTCACGCTCTCGCTCTATTGATTTTTACTTTAATTAATTCTCACTCTCGTGACGAATTATAATCAACGCTTAATTAAAAACTGCTTAAGAAAATAAAACCGTTGTCAGTTTTCAAGAATTATATTTAATTTAAAAACACTAATCTCAGCTCTCGCAAATCTTGACTAGCGTTATACTTAGATAAAATAAATGCTCAGCTCTCACGCGCTCACTTACCTATATAAGTACCTTTGAAAATCAATATAAAACTCATTAATCCTAAATAGCTCTCGCGGACTTTAGAACTAACGGTCAGTTTTAACTATCCGACCCTAAACCTCAACTCTCGTCAATGTTGGTTTATTGCCTTTAAAATAATCCTCACTCTCGTGACGAATTATTTGATAACGTATTTATTTAAAACTGGTGGTTGAAAACTATTAAGCGCGAATTAACTACCGAACCCCTATTAGCTACTAACTACACATCCTAGCAACGCTAAATTTAGCTAGACATAACTAAAACTAAAGACATAAAATAAATAAATAAAAATAAAGACATTAAATAAAAACAGAAAAATAAAATAAATAAAATAAGCATAAAAATAAAGAAAAGAAAATAAAATAAAGAACCTGAATTAATAAAGGAAATCTTGAGTACGGACACCGACAGCGCAACAGCAGGAAATAAAAATATTAAACTAAGAGAAGAAATCAAGAATTAAATCTTAGTCTCAATTCTCTTCCTCAACTGTTACCAGTTGGTGTCTGTTTTTGAGTGAAGAGAACTAGCCTATTTATACTAGTAGCTAGGGGAACAAAACAACAAAATAACCGATGTGGGACTTGAGTTAAAATCACGCCTGGCCGTGTGATCAAAATGGATGGCCATGATTTTGTGTAGGTGGCGAGGGCCACATGGGAGAAGCTGGCGGGCGCCATTTGCTTCTTGCTGGCGGGCAGCATTTGCTTCTTGCTGGCGGGCTTGGCTGCATGTGGCTTGGGCTGCACTTGTGTGGCTTGGCTGCACTTGTGTGGCCCATTTTGTCCATTCTTGCTCCTTTTTAGTCCATTTTCGGTCCTTTCTTCAACTCGTACACTTTTTATCTGTTTATTTAAAATATGAGAAATAAGCAACTATTTATATAGTAAAACTTCGGAATCGAAATAAAAACATATAAAATATAATAGTAAATTAACTAAATAAATAGCATATTTTTAGGCGTATCAAATCTCCAAATCAAATTCCTGTAAAAGCAACATCCATCGCAAAAATCGCGGCTTGGAATCACCCTTTGTCAACAAATACTTCAAAGCTGAATGATCTGTAAAAACAATCACTTTTGACCCAATTAGATAGGAACGAAACTTTTCCAAAGCGAATACCACTGCTAGCAATTCCTTCTCGGTTGTGGTGTAGTTAATTTGATTCTCATTAAGGACCTTGCTAGAGTAGTATATCACATGGAAAAGTTTGTTATGGTGTTGGCCTAGGACTGCTCCAACCGCGTAATCACTTGCATCGCACATCAATTCAAAAGGAAGATTCCATTGTGGTGCAACGATCACGGGAGCAGTGACCAACTTAGCTTTAAGACAATTAAACGCAGTCACACAAGCCTCATCAAAATGAAACACCGTATCCTTGACTAGTAAGGACGATAAGGGTTTTGCAATTTTTGAAAAATCCTTAATGAACCGCCGGTAGAACCCGGCATGTCCTAGAAAACTCCTTACTCCCTTTACATTTAACGGTGGAGGTAGCTCTTTGATTACCTCAATTTTGGCTTGGTCTACTTCAATCCCCTTTGAGGAGATTTTGTGGCCGAGAACAATCCCTTCTCTTACCATGAAGTGACATTTTTCCCAATTTAAAACCAAATTGGTACTTATACATCTTTTCAGCACATCATTTAAGTTAGAAAGACAAAAATCGAAGGACTTACCGAAAACCGAAAAGTCATCCATAAATACCTCCATTGTGTCCTCCATCATATCAGAGAAAATGGCGAGCATACATCGTTGAAACGTCGCTGGCGCATTACATAATCCAAATGGCATTCTTCGATATGCAAATACCCCGAAGGGGCATGTAAACGCAGTTTTCTCTTGATCTTCCGGGTCGACGGTGATCTGGTTGTAACCTGAGTAACCATCAACGAAACAGTAAAACTCCTGCCCAGCTAACCGTTCCAACATCTGATCCATGAATGGCAAGGGAAAGTGATCCTTCCTAGTAGCGGTGTTGAGCCGGCGATAGTCAATGCACATACGCCATCCCGTAACAGTCCAAGATGGAATAAACTCGTTCTTATCGTTCTTCACCACAATCATTCCCCCCTTTTTCGGCACCACATGGACCGGAGATACCCAAGCACTATCGGAAATGGGGTATATCATGCCGGCCTCCAAGAGTTTCAGCACCTCTTTCTTCACAACTTCCTTCATGGTAGGATTGAGCCTTCGTTGAGGTTGCACAATTGGTTTAAACTCAGCTTCCAACTTGATTTTATGCATGCAAAAAGTGGGACTTATACCTTTTAGATCGGAGATAGTCCAGCCCATTGCGGCTTTGTTGGACTTCAAGACCCTCAACATTTTTTCCTCTTCCAATTGAGTGAGTTTGCTGCTAATGATGGCTGGAAATGAAGCATCATCACTTAAGAACACATACTTTAGATGTGAAGGGAGTTGCTTCAGTTCGGGAGCTTTCCTCTCCTCTTCCATTTGATCCTTAGCATTCACTTCAAGGAGGTTTTCAAACTTGGGACTTTCATCTATCCGATTAGCATTCAGATTGCTAAGACATAACTCAATTTCTCGCTCCCATTCATCTTCCAAATTATCCATGGAGTTAACTAACACTTTTTCAAGAGGGGAAGAGGAGTATTGAACCTTAAAAATATCTTCGATGACCTCGTCAACCAACTCAATTCTGAAACATTGAGAGTCATCATCGTGTTGTTTCATAGCTTCAAACACATTAAAGAGGATTTGTTCACCGTCGGTTCGTAGCATTAGTTCTCCCAACTCCACATCGATAAGGGCGCGTCCGGTAGCTAGAAACGGTCGACCTAACAGCAGAGGTTCCCAATTCTTGTCTTCTTCCATGTCTAAGACAACAAAGTCAGCTGGGAACACAAAACCACCGACTCGAACCAGAACATCATGTAGAATACCTTCCGGATACACGATGGATCTATCCGCCAAAGAGAGACTCATCTTTGTCGGCTTTGCTACAGCTCCCGGTATCTTCTTCATCATAGATAATGGCATCAAATTTATACTTGCTCCCAAGTCACACAAAGCTTTTTCAATAGTAAGATCCCCAATGGAACAAGGGATTGTAAAGCTCCCCGGATCTTTCTTTTTCTGAGGTAGCTTCCATTGGATGAGGGCGCTGCACTCTTCAGTCATACTTACCATTTCATCATCTAGAGGTTTTCTTTTCCTAGTAAGCAGCTCCTTCAAAAACTTTGCATAACTTGGCATTTGTTCCAATGCCTCAACTAATGGTATAGCCATCTCAAGCTTGTTCAACACCTTCATGAACTTCTTGAACTCCTTCTCTCGTTCAAGATTCTTAACTTTCTTTCTCCTAGGATAAGGCATCCTAGCATATGGCGATTCATCAACACCCTTACCTTTCTCAACCTTCTTGCTCTCTTTTTCTTTTATCTCCCTCTGTTTTTCAACTTCTTCTTCCTCATCCTCACTAATCTCCACTTTTTTAGACATATTTTCATTTTCGACTTCTCCCTCATGTCTCTCATTTTCAACTACAACCTCTTGCTTATTTTCAACCTCTCCCTCAATGACTTTCTTTTTCAAAGGCTTCTCCACAGCTGGCCTTTCCGGTACCTCTCTACTCCTCAAAGTGATTCCATTGCAAGTTTCATTTTTCGGATTATCATGAGTGTTTCCACCGAAACCTCCTTGGTTTTGCAACATTGAAAACTGTCTTGAGAGTTGACCCATTTGCACCTCAAGATTCTTGATAGATGCTTCATGGTTCTTGTTTGAGGTCGCTTGGCTTGACTTCATTGCTTCGAAGTTGCTTTGGGTCATGAGCATGAATTGATTAAGAGTCTCTTCCATCCTTGATGGAGGCCTTTGCTGCTGTTGAGCTGAACTGATCAGTGCATTTTAATGCACATTCTTTTACTATTGTACTAGTGTATTCCTATGGTTTAATTTACTATTTTTACTATTTTAATGTGTTTTTATATTTAAGTTTATTTCTAACTTTATTTTATTTTCGCACTTAATTTATGAATAAATAGCACTTTGACACCCTTCCAGTCCGCAGGTCATAACTGGAGCTACGAATATCGGATTGAGCCGCCGGAAGATGCGTTGGAAAGCTGAGATCAAGAGCTACAACTTTCATGTTGAGGCCAATACCCAGTTCGGAGCGCAAGTGTGTCAAATATTTACGTTTATGTTCCAGACTTTATGAAAATAATGTAATTTCGGGTCAAACTTATGTTTTTCGACCCGTAGCTTTTTAAGCCCAATTTTCTCTGAGTACTTAAGCAAAAACACAGCTAGGGTTTCAAAAATTCTGATTTCACGCAAAAAAATAGAAAAGAAAGGCTGCTACATTCTCATGGAGAACTAGCAACCCTAGGTTGATCCATTGGTATACGGGAACATCGTTCATGACTTCTTGAGGTTCAATTCTTAATAGTAATTCAGTTTATTTATTTACTGTCTTCTCTTATCAATTCATGCTCTTTATTTAATTATGAAACTCGAATATAGTGATGCTTAATCTCTATTTTGAGTTATATATTGTGAGACTTTTCGGATTGATTCATCGCTTGTATGACTAGTTCGAATAGGAATTGATATAGGTTTTTTCGCGCTTAGCAAAAAAGGGTTGGTCGAAATCTGTCATGATACAAACCGTGTTCTAAGTGACGCTTGTTCACTACTCATGGTTAGTTGAACACATTCTTTGCTTAATCGAATGAATTCGTATAAACTGTTTATCGCTTGTATAATCGGTCTTATAAACCAACCAAGGCATGAATATATAAACAATATTTTATGTGAACCGAGGATAGAATCATAACGAAGTTTTCCTAAAACCAATGGATTGATCGTCTTTTTATCAATTGAATTTCTAATACTCTTTCGATCTAAACAAACCCAAAACCCCATATTTAATTGTGTTATTCATTGTTCTTATTTTTACTAATTATTAAATTAGAGGTCCTTGTGAGACGACCAAGGTCAACTACCTTGTTACTACTTTTCTTAATTAAAACTTATTTTGATCACGAAACGACAGTGATCAAATTGGCGCCGTTGCCGGGGATCTCTGATTAGGATTAGTAAAATTTAGAACTAATTAACGTTACTAACACTTTTTGTTTTGTGAGTTTTTGTTGTGTTTCAGGTTCTGACGTTGAATTTTGCAGTGAAGCTGAAAAATAATTAATTTTCGGTTGATATCTCAGATTGATCCGAAATTTGGTCCACAAATCCGAAAAAAATCAAGAAACAAAACTTTCGTATCTTTGATACGAAAATTGAGGCTGAAATTGCGAAATTCCTTCGTTTAGACCACTTTTTATTTTTTTTGAATTTTCCATACATTTAAAAAAATCCCAAAAAATTATATTTAGATTTGTTTTATTTTTAAAAAATTTAGGTGTTATTTTAAAATTTTTTTGATTCGTTTTTTTTATTTTTCTCTTCATTTTATTTAGACAAAAAAAAAACCAATAAAAAAATGGGAGATTCATCGGACCAGTTGGCTTATATCATAAATTGCTTGGATGCAAGAAAACAACAATCTTGCTATCAAAATTATATTCCAACTGTGATGTGTAATATTTGTTCTTCGAGTTTTCATATTAGTGATGATTGTCCTACATTTTTAGATACTTTTTGTGGTGAGACGCAATTTGCAGGTAATTTTCAAGGACAATACTATCAAGAACAAAATTCATATCCTGCTGAGCAGCCTATTTGGTCACATCCACAGTTTCAGCAAATTCATTCATTGGTGGTTGAGCCACAACCTAGTTTGGAAAATTGATAAAGCAGATGGCTGAACATAATACGCAAATGGATGAATGGATGCAATCCTCTCTTCAAAGTTTAGCAGTCCAAGTTGAGCAAATAGTCTCCAATGCCCATCTAATTCAAGAGAAGAAGATGTTGCATGATGATGTACAACCTGCTGCACTCTTAGAGGTAATGCAATGTGATACAAGTGTTGATGAAACTCCAGGTGAGCCCATTGAAACAATACTTGTTTCTGTTGATGAACACAAAATAAGCAACATAAATTCAAGTGAATGCATGGAAGAGATCACACCACAAAATTCCTTTGAATATGATATAGATGAATTACATACTTCGCTTGAAGTAGATAAATCTTTTGAAATTTTTTCTTGTGAATGTGGTGTTTGTAATGCTTGTCTTGAGATCAATGCAGCTATTTTAAGTGAAGATATTTTGATGTCGACAACCACTTGTGCAGAAATTCAAGCAAATACAATAACTCTTGTAGTTGACAGCAAAAATGTGGATTTTAGTCGGAAGAAACCATTGACTATAGAAAAAAAATTGTTGGTGGAACCTTTGATTAAGCCAAGAAACATGCAGTTGTCCTTCACCATTTGTGCATCTCTTCCACCCAATTTATCTGACTCACAAACTAACCGTGGATTGTCTGATTTCCATGCTTTTGTTATTGCAGGTGTACCATATGTGCTGGCTATTCCTCCCAAGCCACCAGATTTTTTACTAATATCTAAGTTCATCTGCTATTTGCTTTTTCCCGTTTCATGTATTCGAAGTTCAGAAAGGCCTCCTCCAAAACCACCAGACATGAAAGCTACACCTTAGCCCTCGGGTGTGTTCCTTCCTTTTCTTTATGCTTAATGTTATACATTGCGGACAATGTCTGTTTTAAGTGTGGGGGGGACATTTATTTATTTTACTTTCCTGTCAATTAAAAAAATATAATAATAATAAATAAATAAATTTAGCATGCATGCAATTGTTATGAGTAGTTACATGTTTTAGGACTAGAGTAATATAGCTGTAGGATTGGTGAAATTTTTGGAAATTCTCGTTTTCATACGTGATATGATGATCTTTGCACCTTAATGCACAATTGTTGAAAAACTTGCAACCTTAGTAGTGGCTTGATAAATCTTTAAAATACACAGTCATCAGCTAAGTTGTTTGAGTATAGAATACGATAAAGAGGTATGATTAGGACTAAGTTTGGGGGAAAACTGAATTACTTGATTGTAGGATCATGGCTAGATTAAATGATCGGATACTACAAAAAAAATAAAAATTAAAAAAATAAAAATAAAAATAGAATAAGTTCCTGTGCCCGAAACTGGAGGAACAATAATGAATATGTTGAGTTCTTGTGCCTAAAACTGGAGGAACAAATGCTGTGTAGGGTGCTCTATTCGGAGTAACAGGTTGGACTCATTACAAGTGAGATCCCGTCAGGTGAAAAGGTAGAGTAGCACCTAAAGCATAACTAAAATGAACTTAAGTGGTATCCCTGCGTATAAAAATCAAAAAGCCTGTGAGAACAAGAAAAGAATAGCTTCCCCTCAAGCTGAAATCTAAACTCAAACTCTGAGTTGTAGGAAAGAAAAGGTAGCTTAGTATCCTGATTGTGTAGTTTATGAGAAGGATCATGTCATGACTCTGGTTGACAGTAATAGGCAGTTCACACACACACGCATGATTATCATTGATAGTTGACATACAAGAGTTATGCCAATCTTTGAAAAACAATCCAAGGCTTGTAGCTTGAATCTTAGAATGTGTTGGTACTTGTGACGTTGTAGCATGCTTGTTTGTGTTTTAAATTTTTAGTTTAAGTCTTTAATCCTAAGTTTTGCTCGGAGTGCAAAAGATCAAGTGTGGGGGAATTTGATCAGTGCATTTTAATGCACATTCTTTTACTATTGTACTAGTGTATTCCTATGGTTTAATTTACTATTTTTACTATTTTAATGTGTTTTTATATTTAAGTTTATTTCTAACTTTATTTTATTTTCGCACTTAATTTATGAATAAATAGCACTTTGACACCCTTCCAGTCCGCAGGTCATAACTGGAGCTACGAATATCGGATTGAGCCGCCGGAAGATGCGTTGGAAAGCTGAGATCAAGAGCTACAACTTTCATGTTGAGGCCAATACCCAGTTCGGAGCGCAAGTGTGTCAAATATTTACGTTTATGTTCCAGACTTTATGAAAATAATGTAATTTCGGGTCAAACTTATGTTTTTCGACCCGTAGCTTTTGAAGCCCAATTTTCTCTGAGTACTTAAGCAAAAACACAGCTAGGGTTTTAAAAATTCTGATTTCACGCAAAAAAATAGAAAAGAAAGGCTGCTACATTCTCATGGAGAACTAGCAACCCTAGGTTGATCCATTGGTATACGGGAACATCGTTCATGACTTCTTGAGGTTCAATTCTTAATAGTAATTCAGTTTATTTATTTACTGTCTTCTCTTATCAATTCATGCTCTTTATTTAATTATGAAACTCGAATATAGTGATGCTTAATCTCTATTTTGAGTTATATATTGTGAGACTTTTCAGATTGATTCATCGCTTGTATGACTAGTTCGAATAGGAATTGATATAGGTTTTTTCGCGCTTAGCAAAAAAGGGTTGGTCGAAATCTGTTATGATACAAACTGTGTTCTAAGTGACGCTTGTTCACTACTCATGGTTAGTTGAACACATTCTTTGCTTAATCGAATGAATTCGTATAAACTGTTTATCGCTTGTATAATCGGTCTTATAAACCAACCAAGGCATGAATATATAAACAATATTTTATGTGAACCGAGGATAGAATCATAACGAAGTTTTCCTAAAACCAATGGATTGATCGTCTTTTTATCAATTGAATTTCTAATACTCTTTCGATCTAAACAAACCCAAAACCCCATATTTAATTGTGTTATTCATTGTTCTTATTTTTACTAATTATTAAATTAGAGGTCCTTGTGAGACGACCAAGGTCAACTACCTTGTTACTACTTTTCTTAATTAAAACTTATTTTGATCACGAAACGACAGTGATCATGAACCTTGACTTTGCATATTGCTTCCCCATCCGGAACCGTTATTGTTGTTGTACAGTTTCCGGAAGTTAGCTAAGTACCTAGCTTCCTCTGAGCCTTCCGGGAAACAACCGCCATTGGGATGGTCCTGCAAACAGAAATCACAACGCACATTATCAATTTTACCTATTGAAGAAGTTTGAACTTGTGGATTAGACAACAGCTTCATCATTGCTTCCATTTGACTAGTCATTAGCTTTTGTTGAGCTAATAGGGCTGTTTGTGTATCCAGCTCCAAAACTCCTCCTTTCTTTTTGGCTCCTCTATCATTGGTAGCTCTATACTCGTTTTGAGCCATGCTTTCCACCAACTTTCTTGCTTCAGCCTCGTCCCGATTTTTCAGCGAACCACCGGCTTATGCGTCAAGTATCATGCGCGTTTGCGCCCTCAAGCCTTGGGTGAACATTTGCATCTGATTGTGGCCGTCGAAGCCATGATTCGTGCACCTTTTAAGACAAACTTTGAACCTCTCCCAAGCATCATAGAGCGTCTCCCCATCCGCTTGCTCGAAGTTGCTAATTTCAACCCTTCTTTCCAAAAACTTATGAATAGGAAAGTAGCGGTCTAAGAACTTCCGCTCAAGTTGTCTCCATGTCTCAATAGTTCCGATGGGTATTGTATCCAACCAATCCTTAGCACGGCCGGTGAGAGAGTGCTTGAACAACCTAAGTCTCTTATCCGATTCACTTACCCCCGGTGGGTCGGTATAATCGCAAGCCTCATAGAAATGTGACAAATGTAGGTTGGGACATTGGGATTCCGATCCGGAGTAGGGGTTCTCTTTGAGTGCGGATAAGACCGTATTCTTTATGTCAAAGGAAACCGGGTTTGCCGGTTGAAAACCCTGATTTGCTAGGGCGTCATTATCTCTCCGCCCATAATCACCAAGAGTACGTCTTTGTGGTTGAGGAACCGGTGGAACGTGGACCGGTGGATCCTGCTCTTCTTCCATAGCAGCTGAACTCTGTTCTTGACAGTCCGGTGTACCACCTAACGAAGCTTTTTCTCTTGAAGCTTGAGCTTCCCTTGCTGCCTTCCGGATTGCGCGAGCTGTCTTCTCAATTTCTGGATCGAACTGCAGCTCAATGGGACCTGTCCTCCGCATGCACAAGGAAACACACAAGTAGAACGCTCCGGTAGAAAAATGTAAAACAGAAAAAATAAAGAAACACAGAAAATATAAACACTATTGCCTTGTCGAATCAATCATAATCCCCGGCAACGGCGCCAAAAACTTGATGGATAATTTTCGCAAGTGAACGAAATACCACTAGTAATAAAATATCGATCCACAGGGATTGTGTGATTAAACTAGTCTAATAGTGTTCATAAACATTATGCAAGAAATACACATAAATTGGGGGTATGTTGAGTGATGAATTGTTAGAAAACGTGCTTTGTGATAAGTGGAAAAACGAGGTAGAATCATCGGAATCACCTAGTCTATAGCTAAATCACATGCAATCTACCGTATCATACGAATTTACTCAAGTGTTCACAACTGGATCAACAAATTAGTGAATCGCAATCTCTTGTCAAAATCCACTCTATTCGTTGTCGATACTCCCCCGATCTCTCGGGCGGAAGCTACCTACAACGAATGATATGAAAGCGCGTCGATCGTTCGCTACACTCTATGTTTCAATCTCTCGACCGGAAACACTCGAGTGCTCAATGCAATTCAGTTCAGACATTAAATCAATATTCTCATACGTGACTTAACTCAAAATCATTACAACACTAATGAAGGATCATAAAGCATTAAGAGAAGAATTGCATTAAGTAAACACTGTTAACAGAGTAAATCCTTACAATTGAGCAGATTACATGAGATTCATCTACATCCTAAGCTATCCTAGATCCTACCTCCACAAGGAATTTAGCTCCTCATGTTGCTTCGATCGCGTCCTAGCTTCAACTTCATGGCTTGAGATTCCATGCTATTGAGAAGCTTGAAGCTATCCTATGAAGGTCTGGATCCAACTCTTAAAAGCTCAAAACCAGAAAGTAGATGAATGTAGCAGATTTTCCAACCCCTTTCACAGAAAATGTAGAAACCTTATATAATAATCGCAACCACGCTGCGCGCCAGATCTATCACGCCGCACGTGGTTGCAAATCCTTCAACTACGCCGCGCGTGTAACGGTATCACGCGGCGCGTAATCAAATCTGAGGTCTCTGATCTTCAACTCTGCAATCTTCACGCCGCGCGTGACAGCTCCACGCCCCCGGCTTAGTTGTCTTTCCTTTCTTCACGCCATGCGTGGTCAGTGCATCACGCCGCGCGTGATCATGGTGGAAAACTTGGCTCCCTGTGAACTCCATCACGCAGCGCGTGATGGGCTACGCCCCCAGCGTAGTGAAAATCAGCAATTTCCCGCAATTTTTCCTGTTTTCTTGCAAAACAAGTAATCATGCTTATGAATAGATTTCTCTTACATTTATTGCTTAAAACCTAATAAAACGCATTTATTGTTGCTAAAATAGGCATGGATTAGAGAGTGTGACGATCCGTCATCACAGCACGTTTTCAAACTAAGCAAAATTCTAACTAATATCTTGGATAAAAATCCGGGATGTTACAACAACAAATAGTCCAGCCTTCATAAGAAGACAAATGAAGATGAAAGAGGAGTGAGATGCTATGAATGTGAAGGTTTTGGCCATATCAGAACAGAATGTCCAACTTTTCTAAGAAAACAAAAGAAAAGTCTAGTGGTTCCATGGTCTGATACAAATTCAGAGGAGGAAGAGTCTGCTAAATTTGTTAATGCTTTAACTGGAGTGTGTGTATCTGACTCAGAATCATGTGATGATGGGGTAACTTATGAAGAACTAGCTGCTACCTACAAAGATCTCCATAGTAGAAGCATAGAGGTTTGCAAAGCATCGGAGAAACAAAAGAAAATCAATGGGAAACTGCAAGCTGAAAGAAATGACTTACTCACAAACATTGATAAGCTCAACAGTAAGGTTGAAGATCAGAGTAGTCAAATCCATCAATTGCTAATGGAGAAATTAAATCTTCTAGGTAAAATTATTGAACAAGGTGAAGAAGTGACCAAGTTAAATGCTGACTTGGATCAAGTCAAAAAGGTAGCTAAAATGATGACCAAAGGGACTGATGCCTTTGAAGAAATGATACAAAGACAAAACTATGGGAAACCTAAGCCCATTGGTTTTGAACATGAAAGGGTAAAGCAGCAGATGAAGTTCAACAATGCCACCATACATACTCCCATCAGCAGTACGTTTGTGTCAGGAGGATTGTCGCAGCATCCTACGGGACATCCTATGCCCAGGTTCTATAACTGGACGTGCCATGTAACGACCCAATTTTCATTTATTCGTTTTTATGTGTTAAAATGTTTTATTGACGTGACATTTTAAATAAGTTAATAACTTTAGTTATTTATCGAATACTTTAGTTATTAGGCGAGTAGTGAGAGTTAACTTGAATTGGGCCAAGCCAATGGGCTTGAGGCCCAATGGGCCTTGTGAGCATGAGTGGGGCGGCCATATGGCCAAGTCATGAGAGAACATTTCATTTGTTCTTGTTCTTGACAAGTTGGAGAGAGAAGAGAGCTCAAGAGCTAGGGCAAAGGAAAGTGAGGAGAATCAAGATCAAATCTTCGTATTTTCTTCGAATCCAGGTATGAGAGTAGGTTCCTTAATCGTGGGTGATCCGAGGAAGGGGAGAATGTCGATTTCTCCTCACCCGAACTTCCTCCACCCCATTTTCGTTTTAGATTAGATCGGATTTTCTTGATGGGAATCGTTTCTAATGTTCTTGATATGTTTAACATGCTTTTAACATGATTAATGAACGAAAATAATGGTTAAAAACGAGTTTTACAACAGATTAAACTCAAGAACTTTGTGTTCTTGAGAGTTTTGATGAAAAAGTGTCAATCTTTACTTTTTCGATGGTTATGAGGTAGATCTGAGAAATGGACTGTCCTTTTGTGTCTATCTATGTTTGTTATGTGTGAATACAAACTCTTTTGGGATTTATAACATGAAAAATGGGATTTTTGGGTGATTTGGTGTAGAAAATCGCAAGTTTTGAACTGTCCTGACAGGAAGGGTTCGCTCAGCGAACGTGTGGCGAACAGCTCACCACAGCTCGCTGCAGCTCGCCACGAGCAGGTGTCTCTCTGGCATTGTTCGCGTAGGCTCGCTAAGCCTTCGCTCAGCGAATAGTTCGCTGAAGCTCGCCAATGCTCGCCATGAGCAGGTGACTTACTGGTGAAGTTCGCCATGTCTCGCTAAGCCTTCGCTTAGCGAAGGCCTCTGTTTCTGCAACTTTTTGTTGATGTTTGACAGTGCTTGTAGGCACTTGTAACTTGGTTTAATGATACTCTTGCATGATTATTGATGCTTGTTGATGCTTATAATGCCCATTACTATTCGTTGAAGATTGTTAATCATGTATGAAGTAATAAATGAAGAATATTAAGGTTGTTGTTAAATCTTAATAATGAAGTATGTTGGATAGTGTTCCACATAATAAATGAAGAGCTTAATGCTATTAATTGTGAGTGGATTCATGAAACATATACATGCATTCATGAATTAAATAGGATATTGGATATTCCAATAAAGAAGTATATCAGATTATATTTATCCGATAAAGAAGGATATTAGAGGTGAGATACTCTAATAAAGAAGATGGTACCACATGCATTAGTAATGTCTAGGATTGACATTCATGAAGTTGAAGCATTAGAGTTGCATTAGGTTATATGTGTGCATTACTTGATAAGTGATATGTGACATATAATTTGGCTAAGTGTAATGAATTGTAGATTGATTATTTGGTACTTGATTATACATGTTTAGAACTTGTAATTGAGTAGTTAATGGTGATGCATGTTTATAAATTATGAATATGCTTGTTGTTGTTGAAGGAGTGTTTAAGTACCTACTTGCACTTATATTTTGATTATGTGATCTAACTCTCATGTTTTGTGTTATGTGCTGGACCGTTGGGGGTTCAGGTTCTCATGTTGAGGTTTCCGATCAGAGTTAGAGGACGGTTCGTGCTCGTGGTAGTGCGCTTTTGGTGAGGAGTTAGCGTAGACTACTCCTTAGATATATGTTATATATCTTTTTGATGGGTTGTATAGTATTGCTCTGATTAGGTTTTACCGGGCCGGGTTATGCGATTGGATTGTATTAAGCCGTGATGGCATAGTTAACTTTGCTAATCCTATCTTTTGTTGTAAACATAATATCCTTTGTTGATATGGCCTAGAGCCTAGGGATATTGTGTGAACAATTATGAGCATTGTATGATATACATTATGATAATTATTCGTTTTTAAACTCCGCTGTGCTAGCATGATTTAATTATGCTGTGGTTTGTTTTATTAACATGTGACGCCTAGATTTTCTTAAGTGTTTTATTTATTTATATTTAATAAATTCGCGTTAAGGGGTTTGGGTGTTACAATAGTGGTATCAGAGCAAGGTCGGTTCATGTGGAACCAATTAGGAATAGTTGCCCATATATTCAACTTGTGTAGAGATAACACTGTTGATATTACCTTTCTAAGTCTGTTCTTGGATTGGTTGGTTGTTCAGGATCATGGCGGCTAGGGCTAACAATCAGATGGCAGATGCGATAGCTACTTTAACCAACATCGTGGCTAGAGATCATCAACCCGGGAGGGAAGATGAGATGAGGTTGGAGCGGTTTATGAAGCATAATCCGAAGCTTTTCACTGGAGGCTATGCTCCAGAGGCTGCTGTCAAGTGGATAGAGGAAGTTGAGATTGTCTTTGAGGCTATGAGGTGTACCGAGGATAGTAAGTTGACCTTGGGTACTTATGTACTTCGTGAAGAAGCTAACAAGTGGTGGAAGAATGCTAAGCTGAGGATGGGAGTTGGTGGTGTGGTAATCACTTGGGAGATGTTCAAGGGAGAGTTCTTGAGGAAGTACTTTCCGGCTGATATTAGGAACAAGAAAGTGGTGGAGTTCATGGAGCTCAAGCAAGGAAACATGTCTGTGGCGGAGTATTCCGTGAAGTTTGAGGAGTTGTGTGCGTTTAGTCCACACTACAACACCGTGGAAGCTGAGAATGACAAATGTGTCAAGTTTGAAAGTGGGTTGCGCCCGGACATCAAGCATCTTATCGGATTTTCTCAAATCCGAGACTTTGCAACTTTGGTGGATAAGTGCCGTATCTGTGATGATGATGGGAAGGCCAAGACTAATTACTACAAGGCCATGAGTGACAAAAGAGGAAAGGGTCAAGACCGTGGGAAGCCTTATGGTGACAAGGGGAAGAAGGTTGTTGAGTCTAGTGGTGGAAAGAAGAGAGGTGGTGGACAATGCTACAAGTGTGGTGAGTTGGGTCATAAGTCTTATGAGTGCCCAAAGAAGGTGGACAAGTGTTTTAATTGTGGGAGATTGGGACACAAGTCGGATGTGTGTCAAGTGAAGGTGACTTGCTTCAATTGTGGGGAGGAAGGTCACAAGAGTCCTGTGTGCAAGAAGCCGAAGAAGACTATGGGAAAGGTGTTTGCTTTGAGTGGAGATGATGCGGATCAGGGGGATAATCTCATTAGAGGTACGTGTTTTATCTATAACACTCCTTTAATTGCGATTATTGATACGGGAGCAACACATTCTTTTATATCCATTGATTGCATGAAGCGTCTTAGTATACCTGTGTCTGAAATGTCTGGTCGTATGGAAATAGAAACTCCTGCTAATGGTTCTGTAACTACCCGTCTCGTATGTCGTGACTGTCCCGTAACCGTGTTTGGTAGACACTTTGGAATGGACCTAGTGTGTATCCAACTTAGTGGTATAGATGTTATCTTTGGTATGAACTGGTTGATGATGCGATAACTCTGCAAGTGCACAGGTATATCGTGTAGTTATAAAAGATTATCGATCCCACAGAGACTATTTGTTAATATTTCGCTTATGTTTTTAATATATCGTAAGGTTAAGGCTAGATATTAATTAAAGACGGCGTTTTAGATAATTAATTAAACTGTATTAAATAAAATATTATTAAACTAACCGGAATGTGAATTAAGTTGCTTCAATGGATTCGGTAATTAAACTGCGTTTTGAAATAATGTTACTTTTTAATAAACTGAAATTGATTAAAAGATACGCGTCTCACACTCTCGCGCTATTGAGTAATATCGTATAGATATAAAATAAATGTTTCACTTTCGCTCTCGCACTTACTTATAAAAATACTTTTTGAAAATCAATTCAATTTAATTAAAAAGATCTAGTTTTCTCAAAACAACATTAGTTTAAAAATATAATCTCACGCCGTCGCGTTATTGAACTGATACTATATTATATAAATGAATGCTTCACTCTCGCTCTCACATCTATTTATAAAATACTTTTTGAAAACTAATATAGTTTAATTATCTTTAAAGAGCTGTCGCGGTGTTTAAAAATAATGTTCAGTTTTTACTATCCGATATAAATCTCACACTGTCGCGCTATTAATTTATACCTTAGTTAATTTTCACTCTCGTGCAAAATCTTTAATTTAATTATTAAAAACTGAAACAGAAAACTAGTTTAAAAATAGAGTATACGAATTAATTACCGAATCCAAATTAGCTTTTAAGTTCACATCCCAATTTTAATAAATTAGTTATACATAGTTGCAAGTAAAAACATAGTATTTAAGTAATTGACAACTGCGATAAACATGAAGAACATAAGTAATTAAAAAGGACAAACTCAATAACCAAAGCAATATTAAAGTAACTGGACAGAAGCTAAAAAATAAAGAACAAAATTTCAATTAAATAAAACAAGCAGTGACACTGCAACATAAATAACAAAAGTGAATTGAAATTAACCAAACCAATAATAACATGTAACAATGAGAACCTGTAGGAACAGCAAACTGGAATTGAAAAGAAACAGGAACCGGAACAAGTTGCTGCAATACAGAGTTGAACAGAATGCAAAAGAAGTAAATTGCTTTTCTCTTAATTCTCTAAATTTTTGCGTGAAAAATAATCTAACTAAAGCCATCTATTTATAGGCTGAGAAAACAGAATTTTTTGTTCCTGAGTAGTGGGTTGTTGGCGTGAGAATAGGAAGGGATAGAGCTGCGTGAAAATTGGAAACGATAGTTGCTTGAAGATAGCATCACGTGATGATGAGCTGTTGTTAACATATCTGCTTTTGCCTTGAAATCATGTGGGGGCCACCATGAATGTTTGTTAGTAAGTGCCTATGAAAAAGCACACGTGTGGCCATCACTTATGGCATGCGCCATATGTTTGGTGTTTGGGCCTTGTGCCTTTCTTTCTTTGCTTTAGTTGTTTTCCTTGGCATGCACCCCCTTTTTACTTCCTGCTCCGATCCAATTCTTTATTAGCATTTATTTTGGTAGCTTCCGGACATTCCTGAAATACATAAAAATAATAGTAATAATACTACGAAAAATGCAGAGAAATAGTAAAATACTAAGCTAATTTTATTAAATAAATAGTGCATTTTTCGGTGTTATCAGTTGATATTTAATCGAGTCCATATCAACTGTTGCGAGAAGACAGTTGTGTTTCCTAAACCGGAGGAGAGTTTGCATTTGATGAGTAAGAAGGAAGTAGTAGAATCGTTGAAGGAACCTGTAGAGGTGTATGCGTTGTTTGCATCCTTGAAGATGGAAGGTGAAGTTAAGGTGGAAGAGTTACCGGTTGTTTGTGAATTTCCCGATGTATTTCCGGAAGACGTGTCCGATGTACCGCCGAAAAGAGAAGTAGAGTTTACGATTGATTTGGTACCTGGTACTAGTCCGATATCTATGGCACCGTATCGAATGTCAGCGTCAGAATTGAATGAGTTGAAGAAGCAACTAGAGGAACTACTTGAGAAGAAGTTTATTCGACCTAGTGTATCGCCGTGGGGTGCACCTGTGTTGCTGGTTAAGAAGAAAGAAGGGAGTATGCGGTTGTGTATTGACTACCGACAATTGAACAAAGTGATGATCAAGAATAAGTATCCACTCCCGAGGATAGATGATTTGATGGATCAATTGGTTGGAGCTTGCGTGTTTAGTAAGATTGATCTGAGATCTGGATACCATCAGATTAGAGTGAAAACGGAGGATATACCAAAGACTGCTTTTAGGACGAGGTATGGACATTATGAATATTCGGTGATGCCTTTCGGTGTGACCAATGCACCTGGTGTTTTTATGGAGTACATGAATAGGATTTTTCATTCATTCTTGGACAAGTTTGTAGTGGTGTTCATTGATGATATTTTGGTTTACTCAAAGTCCGAAGAGGAACATAAGGAGCATTTGCGGATTGTTTTACAAGTTTTGAAGGAGAAGAAGTTGTATGCCAAATTGTCGAAGTGTGAATTTTGGTTGAAAGAAGTAAGTTTTCTTGGTCATGTGATTTCAAGCGGAGGAATAGCGGTTGACCCAGCGAAAGTTGATGCCGTATTGCAATGGGGAACGCCGGAGTCTGTTTCTGAGATAAGAAGTTTTCTTGGATTGGCTGGTTATTATAGGAGGTTCATTGAAGGATTTTCGAAGTTGGCTTTGCCTTTGACGCAGTTGACTCGGAAGGATCAAGCGTTTGTTTGGGATGCGAAGTGTGAAGAAAGTTTTCAAGAGCTTAAGAAGAGGTTGACTACCGCGCCTGTGTTGATTTTACCGGATGCTAAGGAATCTTTCGTCGTGTATTGTGATGCTTCGAAGATGGGACTAGGAGGTGTGCTTATGCAAAAAGGTCAAGTGGTAGTGTATGCGTCGAGACAACTGAAGGTTCACGAGAGGAACTATCCGACACACGATCTTGAATTAGCCGCAGTTGTGTTTTCATTGAAGGTGTGGAGACATTACTTGTATGGATCGAAGTTTGAAGTCTTTAGTGATCACAAGAGTTTGAAGTATCTATTCGATCAGAAGGAGTTGAATATGAGACAAAGAAGATGGCTCGAATTTTTGAAGTATTATGACTTTGATTTGAGTTATCACCCCGGAAAAGCTAATGTGGTGGCCGATGCGTTGAGTAGGAAATCGTTGCACATGTCATCACTAATGGTGAAAGAGTTAGAGTTGATTGAAGAATTCCGAGATTTGAGTCTAGTGTGTGAAGTGACTCCTAAGAGTGTTAAATTGGGAATGTTGAAGTTGACGAATCCTTTTCTAGAGAATATCAAAGAATGTCAAAAGACGGATAAGAAGTTAATGGAGAAGTTGGCAATAGTAGTTGAGGAAGGAAAAGAAGCTAATTTCAAAGTTGACGAGAATGGAGTCGTGAGATTTCATGGAAGGGTGTGCGTGCCCGATGTGCCCGAGATGAAGAAGATGATTTTGGAAGAAGGTCATAGGAGTGAAATGAGTATTCATCCTAGGGTAACCAAGATGTATCAAGATTTGAAGAAGTTGTTTTGGTGGCCAGGAATGAAGAGGCAAATTTCTGAGTTTGTTTATGCTTGCCTAGTTTGTCAGAAGTCGAAGATTGAGCATCAGAAACCGTCTGGTTTATTGCAACCTTTGTTTATCCCGGAATGGAAGTGGGATAGTATTGCGATGGATTTTGTGGGAGGTTTACCCAAGACTACTAAAGGTTATGAAGTGATTTGGGTGGTAGTAGACCGTTTGACGAAGTGTGCGCATTTTATTACTATTAAGAAAGGTACCTTGGTGCCTAAGTTGGCCGAGATCTATGTGGAGCAAATTGTGAAGTTGCATGGTATTCCGTCGAGTATTGTTTCGGATCGAGATCCGAGGTTCACTTCGAGATTTTGGGAAAGTTTACAAGAGGCTTTAGGGACTAAGTTGAGGTTGAGTTCGGCTTATCATCCTCAAACGGATGGCCAATCGGAAAGGACGATACAATCTTTGGAAGATTTGTTGAGAGCTTGTGTTTTGGAGCAAGGAGTAAGTTGGGATTCGTGTTTGCCGTTGCTCGAGTTCACGTACAACAATAGTTTTCATTCGAGTATTGGAATGACACCTTTTGAGGCTTTGTATGGGAGGAGGTGTAGAACACCGCTTTGTTGGTTTGAATCCGGAGAGAGTGTGATTCTTGGTCCGGAGATTGTACAAGAGACTACGGAAAAGATTAGAATGATTAGAGAGAAGATGAAAGCGTCTCAGAGTCGTCAGAAGAGTTATCATGACAAGAGGAGGAAAGACATTGAATTTCAAGAAGGTGATCATGTTTTCTTAAGAGTTACATCGACTACCGGAATTGGACGTGCTTTGAAGTCGAGGAAGTTGACGTCGAAGTTTATTGGTCCTTATCAGATTTTGAAAAGAGTGGGGAAAGTGGCGTATAGGATTGCTTTGCCGCCATCATTGGCGAATTTGCACGATGTGTTTCACGTGTCACAATTGAGGAAATATGTTAGAGACCCGTCACATGTGATTGAATCAGATGATGTTCAAGTGAGGGATGACTTAACGGTCGAGACTGTGCCTTTGAGGATTGAAGGTAGAGAAGTGAAGAGGTTGAGAAACAAAGATATCGCCTCGGTAAAGGTGGTATGGGGAGGACCCGCTGGTGAGAACGCAACTTGGGAATTGGAGAGCAAGATGAGGAGCTCGTATCCGGAGTTATTCTCAGGTAATTTTCGAGGGCGAAAATTCTTTAAGGAGGGTAGAGTTGTAACGACCCAATTTTCATTTATTCGTTTTTATGTGTTAAAATGTTTTATTGACGTGACATTTTAAATAAGTTAATAACTTTAGTTATTTATCGAATACTTTAGTTATTAGGCGAGTAGTGAGAGTTAACTTGAATTGGGCCAAGCCAATGGGCTTGAGGCCCAATGGGCCTTGTGAGCATGAGTGGGGCGGCCATATGGCCAAGTCATGAGAGAACATTTCATTTGTTCTTGTTCTTGACAAGTTGGAGAGAGAAGAGAGCTCAAGAGCTAGGGCAAAGGAAAGTGAGGAGAATCAAGATCAAATCTTCGTATTTTCTTCGAATCCAGGTATGAGAGTAGGTTCCTTAATCGTGGGTGATCCGAGGAAGGGGAGAATGTCGATTTCTCCTCACCCGAACTTCCTCCACCCCATTTTCGTTTTAGATTAGATCGGATTTTCTTGATGGGAATCGTTTCTAATGTTCTTGATATGTTTAACATGCTTTTAACATGATTAATGAACGAAAATAATGGTTAAAAATGAGTTTTACAACAGATTAAACTCAAGAACTTTGTGTTCTTGAGAGTTTTGATGAAAAAGTGTCAATCTTTACTTTTTCGATGGTTATGAGGTAGATCTGAGAAATGGACTGTCCTTTTGTGTCTATCTATGTTTGTTATGTGTGAATACAAACTCTTTTGGGATTTATAACATGAAAAATGGGATTTTTGGGTGATTTGGTGTAGAAAATCGCAAGTTTTGAACTGTCCTGACAGGAAGGGTTCGCTCAGCGAACGTGTGGCGAACAGCTCGCCACAGCTCGCTGCAGCTCGCCACGAGCAGGTGTCTCTCTGGCATTGTTCGCGTAGGCTCGCTAAGCCTTCGCTCAGCGAATAGTTCGCTGAAGCTCGCCAATGCTCGCCATGAGCAGGTGACTTACTGGTGAAGTTCGCCATGTCTCGCTAAGCCTTCGCTTAGCGAAGGCCTCTGTTTCTGCAAATTTTTGTTGATGTTTGACAGTGCTTGTAGGCACTTGTAACTTGGTTTAATGATACTCTTGCATGATTATTGATGCTTGTTGATGCTTATAATGCCCATTACTATTCGTTGAAGATTGTTAATCATGTATGAAGTAATAAATGAAGAATATTAAGGTTGTTAAATCTTAATAATGAAGTATGTTGGATAGTGTTCCACATAATAAATGAAGAGCTTAATGCTATTAATTGTGAGTGGATTCATGAAACATATACATGCATTCATGAATTAAATAGGATATTGGATATTCCAATAAAGAAGTATATCGGATTATATTTATCCGATAAAGAAGGATATTAGAGGTGAGATACTCTAATAAAGAAGATGGTACCACATGCATTAGTAATGTCTAGGATTGACATTCATGAAGTTGAAGCATTAGAGTTGCATTAGGTTATATGTGTGCATTACTTGATAAGTGATATGTGACATATAATTTGGCTAAGTGTAATGAATTGTAGATTGATTATTTGGTACTTGATTATACATGTTTAGAACTTGTAATTGAGTAGTTAATGGTGATGCATGTTTATAAATTATGAATATGCTTGTTGTTGTTGAAGGAGTGTTTAAGTACCTTTTACTTGCACTTATATTTTGATTATGTGATCTAACTCTCATGTTTTGTGTTATGTGCTGGACCGTTGGGGGTTCAGGTTCTCAGGTTGAGGTTTCCGATCAGAGTTAGAGGACGGTTCGTGCTCGTGGTAGTGCGCTTTTGGTGAGGAGTTAGCGTAGACTACTCCTTAGATATATGTTATATATCTTTTTGATGGGTTGTATAGTATTGCTCTGATTAGGTTTTACCGGGCCGGGTTATGCGATTGGATTGTATTAAGCCGTGATGGCATAGTTAACTTTGCTAATCCTATCTTTTGTTGTAAACATAATATCCTTTGTTGATATGGCCTAGAGCCTAGGGATATTGTGTGAACAATTATGAGCATTGTATGATATACATTATGATAATTATTCGCTTTTAAACTCCGCTGTGCTAGCATGATTTAATTATGCCGTGGTTTGTTTTATTAACATGTGACGCCTAGATTTTCTTAAGTGTTTTATTTATTTATATTTAATAAATTCGCGTTAAGGGGTTTGGGTGTTACACGCCATCATTGTGGAAGGAAAGGACATATTAGGCCTTTCTGCTATAGGCTTCACGGATATCCAAGAAGAGTTCATCAAGAATTCTATACTCCTGCCTTCTCTAATGTTACAACAAGAAAGGAATGGAGAGAAAAGAAGAAGATCACAGGTCTAATAGCTCATACATCCTTGAGAGCTTCCTCAAGAGAAACCTGGTATTTTGATAGTGGCTGTTCTAGACATATGACAGGAGTTGAAGATTATCTTGAGAATCTGAAGTCATATGCTACCAGTTTTGTGACCTTTGGAGATGGAGCCAAAGCAGAGATTAAGGGAATTGGTAAGCTTACAAACAATGGTTTACCAAAGCTAGATAATGTGTTGCTTGTAGAAGGTCTCAAAGCAAATCTAATCAGCATAAGTCAACTTTGTGATCAAGGCATGAAGGTTAACTTCACAAAAAATGAATGTCTAGTCACAAACGATCTAGGAGAGCTGTTGATGAAAGGAGTAAGGTCAAGAGATAACTGTTATCTTTGGATTCCTAAAGAAGAAGACAATCTATCCACATGCTTAATTAGCAAAGAAGATGAGGTAAAGTTGTGGCACCAAAAACTTGGCCATCTGCACCTCAAAGGCATGAAAAGGGCAATAGCTAAAGAGGCAATCAGAGGTCTTCCTAAGCTCAAAATTGAGGAAGGGAGTATATGTGGAGAATGCCAAATAGGGAAGCAGACAAAGATGTCGCATCCAAAGTTGCAACATCTTAACACAACAAGGGTGTTAGAATTGCTGCACATAGACCTTATGGGGCCAATGCAAGTGGAGAGCCTTGGAGGAAAAAGGTACGCATTTGTCATGGTAGATGACTTTTCAAGGTTCACATGGATTGAATTTCTAAAAGATAATTCTGAAAGTTTTGATGCATTCAAAGAACTTTGCCTTCAACTTTAAAGAGAAAAGAACTCTGTTATTGTGAGAATACGGAGTGATCATGGTAAAGAGTTTGAAAATGCAAGCGTCCTTGAATTTTATATCTCTGAAGGAATCAAGCATGAATTCTCAGCTCCAATCACACCCCAACAAAATGGTGTGGTTGAAAGGAAGAACAGGACAATTCAAGAGTCAGCCAGAGTAATGTTGCATGCAAAACATCTTCCATATCAATTCTGGGCTGAAGCTATGCATACTGCCTGTTACATTCACAATCGTGTCACTCTCAGAACTGGAACCTCCACTACACTATATGGACTGTGGAAAGGCAGAAAACCAACTGTCAAACACTTTCATGTGTTTGGAAGTAAATGTTACATTCTATCTGATAGAGAACACAGAAGAAAAATGGATCCTAAAAGTGAAGAAGGGTTATTTCTTGGATACTCAACAAATAGCAGGGCCTATAGAGTTTACAACCTGAGAACCAAGGTAATAGTAGAATCTATCAATGTTGTGATAGATGGCTTAACATCTGCAAGAACATCAGACACTGAAGAAGATGTTGCAACAACTTTGCCAACATCTGAGGAAGCTGTAGCAGAGAAAGAATCAGATTCAGATGATGAACCAACTATTCCTACGCCTGGTCCTGTTAGCAAAGTTCCTTCAATAAGAATACAGAAGAACCATCCCAAGGATCTCATCATTGGAAATCCTAACCAGGGAATTGCTACAAGAAGGTCTAATGAGGTTGTTACTAATTCATGTTTTGTTTCTAAGATTGAGCCTAAGAATGTAAAAGAGGCCCTTACTGATGAGTTTTGGATAGAAGCCATGCAAGATGAACTAACTCAATTCAGAAGAAGTGATGTGTGGGATCTTGTTCCTAGACCCAATTGTGTTAATGTCATTGGCACAAAATGGGTGTTCAAGAACAAATCAGATGAAAATGGTGTTGTTACAAGGAACAAAGCAAGATTAGTGGCTCAACGGTATACTCAGGTGGAAGGACTTGACTTTGATGAAACATTTGCTCCAGTAGCAAGACTGGAATCTATTAGGTTACTTATTGGCATAACATGCATCTTTAAATTTAAGCTGTACCAAATGGATGTTAAGAGTGTCTTTCTTAATGGGTACTTACATGAAGAAGTTTATGTGGAGCAGCCAAAAGGTTTTGTAGATCCTGCCAATCCTGATCATGTGTACAAGCTAAAGAAGGCTCTTTATGGACTGAAACAGGCTCCAAGGGCTTGGTATGAGAGGCTGACAAATTTCCTTGTTAGTCAAGGATACAGAAAAGGAGGCCATGACAAAACTTTGTTTGTTAAAGAATAGGAAGAGAAGCTAATGATTGCCCAAATTTATGTTGATGACATAGTATTTGGAGGAATGTCTGAAAAGATGGTGCAACATTTTGTCCAACAAATGCAGTCAGAGTTTGAAATGAGTTTGGTAGGTGAGTTAACATATTTCCTTGGTCTGCAAGTCAAACAGATGGAAGATACCATATTTGTTTCGCAAAGCAAGTACGCAAAGAATATGGTCAAGAAATTTGGAATGGACACTGCAGCACACAAAAGAACTGCAGCTGCTACCCATTTGAAGCTAACCAAAGATGAGAAAGGCATTGATGTTGATCAAAGCCTATACAGGAGCATGATTGGTAGTCTTTTATATCTCACAACAAGTAGACCTGACATCACCTTTGCTGTTGGTGTGTGTGCAAGATATCAGGCCAAACCAAAGATGAGCCACCTTGTACAAGTCAAAAGAATTCTGAAGTATATTAATGGCACCAGTGACTATGGAATTCTGTACTCCCAGACAAAGAACTCTACCTTAGTAGGGTATTGTGATGCTGATTGGGCTGGAAGTGCTGATGACAGAAAGAGCACCTCTGGAGGATGTGTAACGACCCAATTTTCAAATTAATAATTTTTATGTGTTAAAATATTTTATTAACGTAGAATTTTAATTAAGTTAATAACTTGAGTTATTTATCGAATACTTTAGTTATTAAGCGAGTAGAGTGGGTTAACGTGTTATTGGGCCAAGCCAATTGGGCTTGAGGCCCAATGGGCCTTGTGTGTGTGAGGTGGCGCCATATGGCCATGAGGGGGAGAAGAGAACATTTCATTTCTCATAGTTTTGTGTTCTTGAGAGAGTTGGAAAGCTTGGAAGCTAGGGCAAGAAGAAGAGCTAGAGATTCAAGATCATTCATCGAGTTTTCTTCGAATCCAGGTATGAGAGTAGGTTCCATAATCGTGGGTGACCCGAGGAAGGGGAGAATGTCGATTTCTCCTCACCCGAACTTCCTCCACCCCATTTTTCGTTTTAGCTTAGAACGGATTTTCTTGATGGAAATCGTTCCTAAGGTTCTTAATATGTTTAACATGCTTTTAACATGATTAATGAACGAATTTAATGATTAAAAAACGAGTTTATGAAAGATTAAACTCAAGAACTTTGTGTTCTTGAGAGTTTTGATGAAAAAGTGTTCAATCTTTACTTTTTTGATGTTTATGATGTAGATCTGAGAAATGGACTGTCCTTTTGTGTTCATCCATGTTTGTTATGCTTGAATACAAACTCTTTTGGGATTTATAACATGAAAAATGGGATTTTTGGGCGTTTTTGTGTAGAAAACGCAAGTTTTTCCGCCCCAGGCACAATAATTTCCGCCTGAAACGGCAGAACAGTGAGCAGTCAGCCTTTCAGATGTTTTTCCGCCCCAGGCGTAAACATTTCCGCCTCAAACGTAAATTTCCGCCCCAGGCGTAAATATTTCCGCCCCAGGCGTAAATATTTCCGCCCCAGGCGGAAATGCTGCAGATTTCACCAATTTTTCATCTGCTATCTTCCTTTGCATGTAGTTTCAAATCCGTGTCTTATTCTTACATGATTGTTGATGCTTGTTGATGCTTGTTGATGCTTATAACGATTGTTAATCATGTATGATGTTGTAAATGACGAATATTAAGGTTTTGTTAATCTTAATAATGACGTATGTTGGATAGTGTTCCACATAGTAAATGACGAGCTTTATGCTAAATAATTGTTGGTGAATTCATGAAAAACATATACATGCATTCATGAATCTTGTTGTTGTATATTGGAATTCCAATAAAGACGGATATCGGATTATATTTATCCGATAAAGACGAATATTAGAGGTGAGATACTCTAATAAAGACGAAACGGTACCACATGCATTAGATATGTCTAGGGTGACATTGCATGAAGTTGACGCATTAGAATGCATTAGGATATGTGTACATTTATGTGATAAGTGATATGTGACACATACTTGGATAATTGTGATAATTGATTGTGTGAGTATTCGATTATATGTGTTTATGTACTTATAATTGAATGGTAGATTGTTGATGGATATGGATGAATGTATGATATATGCATGATTATAGAAGAAGTGTTTAAGTACCCTTTTACTTGCACTTGTATTTTGATTATGTGATCTAACTCTCATGCTTTGTGTTATGTGCTGGACCGTTGGGGGTTCAGATTCTCAGGTTGAGGATCCCGATCAGAGTTAGAGGTTGCTCGTGCTCGTGGTAGTGCGCTTTTTGGTGAGGAGTTTAGCTTAGACTACTCCTTAGATATATGTTATATATCTTTTTGACTGGGTTGTATAGAATTGCTCTGATTAGGTATTTACCGTGTCGGGTTATTCGAATTGAATTGTATTAAGCCCGTGATGGCATATTTAACTTTGCTAATCCTGTCTTTTGGGTTGTAAACATAATATCCTTTGTTGATATGGCCTAGAGCCTAGGGATATTGTGTGAACAATTATGACTATTGTATAATATGCACTATGATAATTATTTGTTTTAAATTTCCGCTGTGCTAGCATGATTTTAATTATGCCGAGGTTTTGTATTATAACATGTGACGCCTGAGTTTTCTTAAGTGTTTTATTTATTTATATTCAATAAATACGCGTTAAGGGGGTTTGGGTGTTACAGGATGCTTCTTTTTGGGTGAAAATTTAATCTCATGGTTCAACAAGAAGCAGAATTGTGTGTCTCTATCTACTGCAGAGGCTGAATACATAGCTGCAGGTAGCAGTTGTTCCCAGCTAATGTGGATGAAACAGATGTTGAAAGAATATAATGTCGACCAAGATGTCATGACATTATATTGTGACAACTTGAGTGCAATCAATATATCAAAGAATCCAGTTCAACACTCAAGAACCAAACATATAGACATCAGGCATCATTTCATCAGAGACCTTGTAGAAGAAAATTGCGTGGAACTTAAGCATATTGGTACAAGTGAACAGCTAGTTGATATTTTTACAAAGGCGCTTGATGCAAATCAGTTTGAATTTTTAAGGGGCTAATTAGGAATTTGCCTGCATGAAGAAGCATAGCAGTTACTGCAGTTATGGCGTGCAAAAGGAAACCGCTCTCTCTCCCATCCATCAATGCACGCTAATTTAGGGAAATCATTACACACTTCCCTTAAATATGTCTTCACACGCAATCAATGCACTTTCTCCCAAATTCTAACTTTTGATCGTGAACCCTACTCTTCCACTTCTCACTACAACTTTCATCCATTCAACTTCTCAAACTTCAAAAATCATCATCCAAACATGTCTGAATCATCACAAACTACAAAGTCCGCCCGTTCTACTCGATCAAAGGCAAAGATCGAATCTGCTCTAGTCATCAAGGACGCCGTTCCTGTTACAACCATACATCCCAGCAATCTCAAGCCTGAAACTGCTGCTGAGAAGAAGGGAAAGATGAAAACGGCTGAGAAAAAGAAGAAAACTATCAAAGTAAGTGATGCTATCTCTCCCTCTGTCAATAAATCTGAGAAAGGAGGTTCTAAGAAGAAAAGAAGGGACTATAAGACTAGGATTCCTTTTTCTATGTCTGATTTGGTGTTTGAATCCAATGTCAACACAACTGAGAAAACATCTGGTCAACACATCTGAGAAAACATCTGAAACCAACGAAGGAGAACCTCAGAACCCTGAAGTTGTTGAAACAATTATTCCAACCACTGATAACCCTAGTCAGGTGAATTTGGGATCTGATGCTGAATAGAAGGATCTTAACTCTAAACCAGTTGAAACTGAAATGGAAGACATCCCTATAGAGGTTGAAACTGAAATTGCTGATAAATCACCAACAATTGCTGAGATGGTGACTGAAAAATCAACCCATGTTGTTACTGAAGAGGTTGTCATGCCAGATGTTGAGACATCCTTGAATAAGCATGAAGAGGTTGAAACTGCTGACAAGGAAACTGTGAAGGAAGCTGCTGCTGAAAAAGATGTTGAGACAACTGTCACAGCATCTGAATCCTCAGATGAAGAAACTGGAACTACTCAAGAGGGTACCTCTGATGATGAAGAGGATACTCAGTCTGAAGATAGCAACCAGTCTATGCCCACAGATGAAAAGGAGAAGGAAGCTGCAAAGACTGTGGAAGCAGAGAAAGAGAAAGTTGAAGCTGTTGTTGATGTTGACACTTATGAAACCACCAAACCTGCTGAAAGATCAACTGGTGGTATAACTAAAAGGCTGAGGAGCTGTACAGGCAAGGCTGTGCCCACTGCAAGCAAGACTCCTACACCAAGAGTGAAAACAAAAGGTGTTGGACCAGTCAAAGGATGAAGTAAAGTTTTCTCTCCTCCTAGCAAGACGAAGGAGACCCTGAAAAGGAAGAAGGAGTCATCTAGTGACTCAGATTATGATGCTGCTGAGGATGTTGCTAACATCTCATCTCCCAACCCTAAAAAGGCTACAACAAAGAAAGTTCCTCAAGGTATTGAAGAAGCTCCCTATGACAACATCTCTTTTCATCGTGCTGCCTTTGCACTGAGATGGGATTACATCTACCAGAGGAGATTAGCTGTGGAGAGGGAGTTGACCAAAGATGCTTTGAAATGTCAAGACATCCTGGACTACATCAAGGAAGCTGGTCTACTGAAGACAGCCTGTGACTTCAGTCCCTGCTATGAGCTGCTGGTGAGGGAATTTCTTGTGAACATTCCTGAAGAATGTGATAATCCACTGAGCAAGGACTACCACAAAGTTTTTGTCAGAGGTAAATGTATCAATTTTTCTCCTGTTGTAATCAATAATTACTTAGGAAGATCTATAGAACCTAAGGTTGAGCTAGAGGTTGCTAATGATGTTGTGAGCTCTGAAATAACTGCTGGTAAGGTCAAAGTGTGGCCCAAGAAAAAGCTGATTCCCACTAGTAAACTAAATGTGAAATATGCCATCCTCAATAGGATAGGGTCAACTAACTGGGTACCAACTAAACATGCAACAAATGTTGCAACCAATCTGGGTAGGTTTATATATGTTGTAGGAACCAAGGTTGACTATGATTATGGTTCCTTTATCTTTGATCAAACCATTAAGCATATCAGATCCACTGCTGTGAAGATGCCTATAGCATTTCCATCTCTGTTATGTGGAATCATATTGGATCAATATCCAGACATCAAGGTTGTGACTGACACCCCTAAGAAAAGGGAATCTGGCTTTACCTTTCACCACAAGTTGTTTGGTAATCATAATGTTGCTGATAATGTTGGGACATCTGCTGATGGAGCTGGTACTATGACCAAAAAGGAGATTATTGCTGGTTTAAAGGTTCAATGTCAGGAGATTGATAAACAGCAAGCTGAGCTTGAGGAAGGGAAGAAAATGTTCCTGAGGATGATTGAAGGTATGGAAGCTGATGAGGTGCCTGTCAAAGCTAGTGCAAATGTGGCTGCTGGAGGTGAACAACATAATTCTGATGAGGATGAAGGATATGATACTGCTACAGATGAGGATGATGACTCTGATAGCAGTGATGATGAATGATTATGTAATTTCTTTTAATATTTTACTGCACTTTGTTATTTGGTTTATGGGTTGTTCTGTGCCCTGGATTTTAGCACCTTCTGAGTGCATGGTTTGTACTTTGTTTAATTCTGCACTTTGGATACTTTACTTTCTTGTTTTGGCACATTTTGTGGTTAAAAAGGGGGAGTAGTACTTTGATTTGTTTGTTTCTGCTACATGTTGTTGTGTCTTTTGTTATGACATGTTTGAAGTAGCAGTAAGCAAGTATTCAGGGGGAGTAAAAATTCAGGGGGAGTTTTTGCTAGATGGATGCTGCCCTGATTGCAAGAACTTGCTAAAAGTTGTGCTCCCATATGTTGCAACATCTTTGCTAACATATGATGTGTTGTATGATTTATCATACTCGCTCTGATACCACGCTAAATAAACATGTTAAAACTTCTTTGCTAACACATGTTTCATTTTGCTCGAGGCTATTTGATGATGATCCGCTGCTGCCGCCTCTGATACTTATTTTTCACCTATGTGAAATTTTGTTTAAAAGATGCTTTAACATCCTTCTTTTGTGTGATCATGGTGATTTGAAGGATTGCGCTTTTTATATCTCTCAAAGATTAAATGGCCTGAAATTGTTTTAGCCAAAAATTGCCAAAGGGGGAGTTTGTTGGATATTTGAAATGGGCTTAATTTTGCTAAAACAAATATACTAACAAGATGTTGGAAAACATGTTACAACATCATATTTGCTAAGGAAATCTCGCGCATTTAATGAGAGCATCTGCTATATATGGAAATCCACTTATGAGCACGCTTATTGAAGATTTGATCTGATCAGGTGTTTTAAGGATAAGTCAGACTTAATGGAATAGCTGTATGACTTATCTTATCCTCTAAAGTCCTTTAAACACTTATGGAAAGTTTTGATATATCCTTAAAGAAGATTGAAAAAGTATCAGATCACCTTTTATGATTCTCAAGGAGCGTCCTATCTATTCTGAAGCAAGAGGAGCGTGCTATTGTGCTATATATATGAAGACCAAGTTCAAGACTAAGTATCTCATTGAAAAGTATTAGAAACACATATTGAGTCTTTGTTTATATTTTGTTAATTGTGATTCTTGCTTGTGGATTCTATAACTGTAAGACCTCTAATGAATGGTTGTGGCACAATCACCCAGATCGAATGCCACATGCATGAATTCCGGAAAAAGGTGGATTACACCCGGCACAATCACCCAGATCAAATGCCAACTCAATTGGTGGATACTCCGGAGTACAATCACCCAGATCAAAAACCGGCTCCGTTAACGGTGGTACAATCACCCAGATCAAATACCGTCTCCGTTAAAGGCGGAAGTATCACCCGGTACAATCACCCAGATCAAATACCGACAATGTTTGCATGAGCATACGTCCCTACATATACTAATGCAACAAACATACACATCAATGAAAAATTCCACAGAATTTCCCACATCCAACGCATATGAATTAAAGTGGTTACGACATGGTTGGTTGAAGATATACATTAACGAAACGAGTTAATGCATTACTAACTATCAACAAAACTCACCACTACCCGCTAACGAATCACTAAACCGACGCGACTCTAATCTTAACTGACTGACCTCAGAATGTTAACTCACGTACACACTTTCCCTTTGAAGATCTACTGCCGAGCTCTGATACCAAAATGTAACACCCCGTTTTTCAAAGCATAAAAAGGGGTATTATTTTTTCCCCGAACCAGGAGTTGCTAGATATCTGTCAGCTAATAGGCTTGTAGTAACTATGAGAAATGGGGAAACGGAGTTTATGTCACTTTCGAGTATAGAAGTCACCTCGGGCATTATTGTGGAAGATGTGCGAGTAGTTCAACAATTCCAAGACGTTTTTCCGTTGGAAATTCCAGGTTTTCCTCCGACCCGAGAAGTGGAATTTTTTATTGATTTGCATCCGGGAACGGGACCGATTTCGGAGTCTCCTTATCGAATGGCTCCAGCTGAGCTAATCGAGTTGAAAAGTCATATAGAAGACTTGTTGGGAAAGGGATTCATAAGGCCAAGTGTATCGCCGTGGGGAGCGCCAGTTTTGTTGGTGAAAAAGAAGGATGGAAAGTCACGGTTATGTGTAGATTACCGGAAGCTCAACAAGGTGACCATTAAGAATCGTTATCCCTTGCCACGAATTGACGATTTAATGGATCAATTGAAGGATGCGTCGGTATTTTCTAAAATTGATTTGAAGTCGGGTTACCACCAGATAAGGGTGAGGGATGAAGATGTGCAAAAAACGGCATTTCGCACGCGTTATGGACATTATGAATATTTGGTGATGCCATTTGGAGTGACAAATGCACCCGCTATTTTTATGGACTACATGAATAGAGTATTTCATCCGTTCTTGGACAAGTTCGTCGTGGTGTTTATTGATGATATACTTGTTTATTCGAAGAGTGAAGAAGAGCACGAGGAGCATCTTCGTCTAGTTTTGCAAGTTTTGCGTGACAACAAGTTGTATGCTAATCCGTCGAAGTGTGAGTTTTGGATGGAAAAAGTGAATTTTCTCGGCCATGTTATATCAAAAGAGGGGATAGCCGTGGATCCGGCTAAGATTGATACGGTACTTTCATGGAACCAACCACAAACTGTCACCGATGTACGAAGTTTTGTGGGTTTAGCAGGTTATTATCGGAGGTTCATTGAAGGTTTTGCTAAAATTGTGGCGCCGATGACACAACTTACACGAAAAGATCAACCTTTTGCTTGGACGGACAAGTGTGAAGCTAGTTTTCAATTACTAAAGAAGCTTTTGACTACATCACCGGTGTTGGTTCTACCTCAATCCGATGAGCCGTATGAAGTTTATTGTGATGCGTCTTATCAAGGGCTTGGATGTGTGCTTATGCAACATAAGAAAGCGGTAGCTTATGCGTCACGACAATTAAAGGTGCATGAAAATAATTATCCCACACACGATTTAGAGCTGGCGGCGGTAGTTTTTGCTTTGAAAATTTGGAGGCATTATCTTTATGGATGTACTTTTGTGGTGTTCAGTGACCATAAGAGTTTAAAGTACCTCTTCGATCAAAAGGAATTAAATATGAGGCAAAGGAGGTGGATGGAGACGCTTAAGGATTTTGACTTCACATTAGAATACCACCCCGGAAAAGCTAATGTGGTGGCAGATGCTTTGAGTAGAAAAAGTGTGTCGGCATGTTCAGCGGTAATGGCTAGTCAACATGAATTGTTGAAGATGTTTCGAGATTTGCACCTCACGGTAAAGTTTGCACCGGGCGCTTTGAAATTGGGAATGATTACTATTTCTAGTGGGTTGTTGGAAGAAATTGCAAATTGTCAAGATGATGAATTGCTTATGGCAAAGAGAGACTTGATAATTCGAGGAACGACCACCGAATTCAAAGTGGGGGCGGATAATATTTTGAGATGTAATGGAAGGGTGTGTGTGCCGGATGTTAAAAATTTGAGGAACACAATCCTTGAGGAAGCTCACAAAAGTAAATTGAGTATCCACCCCGGAGCCACTAAAATGTATCTAGACTTGAGAAAAGATTTTTGGTGGCCGGGTATGAAAAGAAATGTGGCGGAATATGTGGCGGCGTGTTTGACATGTCAAAAAGCGAAGGTGGAGCATCAAAAACCGGCGGGAATGTTGCATCCGTTGGATATACCGGAGTGGAAGTGGGATAGTATATCCATGGACTTTATCACGGGATTGCCCAAGACAAGAAAAAGGAAGGATTCAATTTGGGTGATAGTGGATAGATTGACAAAATCCGCTCACTTTTTAGCGGTTAAAGTTACCGACACCGCGGAGAAGTTAACCGACATTTATATTGCGGAGATTGTGAAATTGCATGGAATACCTTCTAGTATTGTTTCGGATCGAGATCCAAAATTTACTTCACATTTTTGGAAAACACTTCATGATGCTTTGGGAACTAAATTGAGAATGAGTTCGGCTTATCATCCACAAACGGACGGCCAAACGGAAAGAACAAATCAATCATTGGAAGATTTGTTAAGAGCATGTGTGCTAGATGATCGAGGAAGTTGGGATGATGTGTTGCCTTTAGTGGAATTTACTTATAACAACAGTTATCATGCGAGCATCGGAATGGCTCCATTTGAGGCACTTTACGGGAGAAGATGTCAGACTCCTTTGTGTTGGTATCAAGATGGTGAAAGCATAATTGTAGGGCCTGAAATGGTGCAACAAACAACGGATAAAGTTAAGCAAATCCGGGCAAGATTGAAAGCTACACAAGATAGGCAAAAGAGTTATGCGGATAAGCATCATAGGCCTTTGGAATTTGAAGCGGGTGATCATGTATTTCTTAGAGTTACACCGACCACGGGTGTTGGAAGAGTTTTGAAAGCTAAGAAATTAACTCCGAAGTTTATTAGACCGTATCAAATTACGGAACGGATAGGAAAGGTAGCTTATCGTATCGCGTTACCACCGGTACTATCTCGGATTCATGATGTGTTCCATGTTTCTCAGTTGAGAAAATATACTCCCGACCCCTCACATGTGATCAAACCGGACGATATCCACTTGAAAGAGAACTTGTCATTTGAGGTTCCACCGATCAAGATTGCGGATAGGAAGATGAAGCTTTTGAGGACAAAAGAAATACCTTTGGTTAAGGTAATTTGGAACGAAGCTACCGGAGATGCGACATGGGAACTTGAAAGCAAAATAAAAGAGCAATATCCGGAGTTATTCAACGACGTTTAAGTTTCGAGGACGAAACTTCTTTTTGGAGGGTAGTAATGTAAGACCCGTAATTTCGCAGGTTATTTTGTGTAAGGAAAATAAATATTGGATAAAAGTTTTAGGGTTTTTGTTTAAGTCGTTTTGTATGTATCGTTGTAATAACGACATTTTTTGGCTGAGTTTAAGTCTGTTTTGTGCTCGTGCGCTGAAAAGGCACAGACTTTTGGGCTGTAATCCTCTTTTATGTATGAGAAGGTTTATGCAAATTCAGAATGACGAGTTTTGGATTATTCTCGCTTTTGGAAAAACGAGTAGAAATTTTACCCGCTGACGTAAAATTTTACGGTTTCTGAATTCAGTAAATTTTGGGTGGAAGTTTTATATATCTGCGCGAGTTAGGATATGTCCTGAGAATAATATTCGAGAGTGTGGAAGAAAATTACAGTCGGGGAAAAAGATTTGGCGATAAGTTTTGGAATTATTTTAAGACGGACTTCCGTTCCGTAAGTTTTCGGTTTTTACGAGTTTTGCTCGTCGCGGCGCGCGAGAGCTGTGGGGCGTGAGACAAAATATCTAGATATTTGTTAAAGTAAAATGGAGGGCTAGGATTGGCCTAGAGTTTTGTCTTTTGATCAAGTGGCCATGAGGGAGCAAGACCATTTTGTCATATGAATTGTTTGGAAGACTTTTAGACTTAGAAAAAAAAATTGCAAAAGCTCTCTTCTCTTCCTCTCATAAACCGCCCTCCTCACTCACTCACCCTCACCATTGAAAATTTTCATTTCTCATCCATTCAAGCTAGGATTTGTCTCTTTGGAACTAGGAACTTGCAAAGAAATCACTCCTCTTAAGGTAACTCACCTTCTCCATGCTTTTGTTTAGCTAAAAGTCATGATTCCAAGAATATTTTAGAGATTGTCATGACTTTGTTCTTGAGTAATTTTTCTAGAATAAGTTTGGGGTTCTAGGGAAGTGTTTAGGAGTAGTTTATAAGCATGTTTAAGCTTGGCACATGTTGGTTTCCATGGTGATTAAGAATTTCATGAAATCTTTTGTTAGGGTTTGGAAAAATTTTGGGTGTGGCTCACATTTTCAAAACTTTTGGTCATGTGAAATTTCGGAAAAGTGTGGGAGAGGTTTCAAAATTGGTTAGGGCTTTGGGGGAGGCACAATTGTGGCCTAGGGCGAATTACCATGAAAAAAGTTTTGGGTAAAAATGGTTTTTGTGTTGTTTGTGTGTCAAAGAACCAAAAATTGAATTTTTCGTAATTAGAGGCTTTGCCCGGAAAATTTTTTGGAGCTTGGATTAGTGACTCGGGGGTATTATGGGATATTACCATGCCCTCGGAAGCGAAAAATTTTGAGCGGAAGTGCCATTTCCTTTTTCAATGGCCGAACCTAAAGGAGTGTGGGGGGGAAATTTGTGAAATTTTTCTAAGTCCACAATTTTGGGAAAAATGATCATGCTTTGATGAAATGATCATAGGTGGGTCAAAGTATGATTATAGGATTGTATTTGGAAAGAAAAACAAGAAACTTGCGACGCAAGAAAAACTCGATTATTTTGTCGAGATATTTTCGTAAAATTTTTAGGTTGTTTTCAAGTGTTTTGGTAGTGTATGAAAGTGTCCTTTGAAGTTTAAAACCATAGAGAGCAATGGTATGCTTTGAAAACGAAAATGTGTTTGTTTTGTGAAAAATAGTGTATTTAACTTCGGGAATTTTTAATCACAATGGGGAGGACTCGAATATAATATCCGAGAGTGTTAGGAAGTGCCTTAGACGCCTCTAGACCTTTGTTGATAGGTTTAGTTTCGTTAAGATATTTTGGGAGAAATTTATGCATTGTCCGCTCGTTATTTTTAGGAAACGTGAAACGGTAGATAGTGTGAAACGTTGTGGTTTTTGGTTGCAAGCATTGCCGAGGTAAGGGCACCTTTTTATTTCTGTCAATAGCATTAGGGTATGCTTGTGATTATGTTTGTTTTGGTTCCATGCTTGTGTGCTTGGTTGTTTTCGATGTTATTTGTCTTACGTATATGTGGGAAATATATGTGTTGACATGTGGTTATGAATATGTGTATGTTTGTTGCATTAGTATATGTAGGGATGTATGCTCATGCAAACATTGTCGGTATTTGATCTGAGTGATTGTACCGGGTGATACTTCCGCCTTTAACGGAGACGGTATTTGATCTGGGTGATTGTACCGCCGTTAACGGAGCCGGTATTTGATCTGGGTGATTGTACTCCGGAGTATCCACCAATTGAGTTGGCATTTGATCTGAGTGATTGTGCCGGGTGTAATCCACCTTTTTCCGGAATTCATGCATGTAACGATCCTGTGACGGGGTGTTACCATGGCGATCCTGTGACGGGGTGCCACACTCATTCATTAGAGGTTTGCATTAGGCTATGTGCGCATTTTATTTACTATGCGTGTGTTGAGGAAAATGATAAGTGTTTAGCCGCTTTCTATTTGGTATTTGGTATTTGTATTTCCTGTTTCCAGTTGGTGACCCTTGCTTTGTATGTGATAAATGAACGAGTTATCCCCCACCTTAGATGACGGAGAGCCAAGCGAGACTGTGGGTCGTGTGTGTTGGAGTAAGCCCTAAAAGCCAATCTATTTTGATAGAATCGTCTTTTGTATGATGACTTTGATTTATATATTTAATATATATAATAAGGCATTTCTTTATTATGTTTGTTTCAAACTAATAAAGTCCCTAGAATAACTAGTCTAATAAATGGAACATTAAGTATGACTTAATAGTGAGACTCCATTAAACATAAAGACATTATTCTTAAAGTATCCATAGTCAAGTTTTACTGTGATGTGGGATAACAGTAAAACATAGAGACTATTATGTGAGTAGACTGATGACTTCATCTCACGAGTCATGGATATGAGATATCAAGTCTTCACATAGATATAAATATTAGGAGTAATATTTATATTGGATTGACCCGCCATGAGAATACTGCATAGTATGTTATGAAAAGTGTCATAAGTTATTCTCATAGTGATAATGGTGTATACCACCCTTCGACCTGAAACCACTATGGACCCTAGATGTGGAGTAGACTACTTAGTTGCCGTTCAAACATTGTCCGTAACAGGATGACTATAGAGTCGGTTGATGGGTACTCTACAAATCATGCTGAGGGACATGAGTGACCTAGATGTAATTTGCCCCTCCTACATAACAGGAGCAATATCTGTAGGCCTCTTGATGGAATATGACTGATAAAATGCGTGGCCACGCCGAACTAAGTCTATATGAGATATTGAGCTTATTCGTTGTTCAGTATATTCTGGGATCAAGAAATAAGATATTGAACCATACAAGGGTGACACGATCTATGCCTTGTGTTCAATATAGATATAAGGGCAAAGGGGTAATTATATACACGATCGTTATCACGGAAAGGTTTCGTCAGATCACATGACATTCTCGTCACTTGGGTAGCAGTGATGTGTTGCTAGATACCGCTCATTGTTTATAATATTAAATATATGTGATTTAATATTATTGCCAACGTTACGAGAACCTATAGGGTCACACACAAAGGACAGATAGATGAGAGAAATAAATAAGTAAGACTTATTTATAAAATAATAAGTAGGACTTATTAGTAATTAAATAATTAAGTATGACTTATTATTTAATTTATGAAAAATAGAGAAATGCGGTCCACCGTAAGGTACGGTGCAGTGCTTGGCTTGATGACCACACAAGTGGTTCTATAAATAGAACCCTTGTGATGAAGTTTTAAGAGCTTAACCTAATTCACAAAGTGAAACCTAGCCGCCGCTCTCTAAACCCTATTCTCTCTGAATCTCTGGTGGAATTGGCTAGCACCGGTCATCGGAGAAGTTCTGTTCGTGTGGACTGAGTAGATGCATCGCTTCTTTGCTTTGCTCGTGATCAGAAACAGTTTCTACCTCAAAGGTTCTGCACTTCAAGAGGTAAACACATAAACTTGTGGTTTTGTGTTCTTTGATTTGTGATTAATGGTTTAATCAAGATCCGTTCATCGGGATTGTTCCGCTAAGAGGATTAATTATTTTGAAAAATCCCTCTTAAATCCCTTCAGTGGTATCAGAGCTTCGGTTCGGATTAAATCATTATATTCAAATTAATACCGATATTTATACAATAATATAAATGTGATTTATATGCCTTTGTATGCTATCGGTCTTGGTTGTGATGATTCCGTGATTTTCTATTATCGACCGATGTTTGTTTTCTTTTAAAATTATATCTGAATTTGGATCTTAAAAGAATAAAACATGCAACTTGTTTTGTTATATATTTAATATCAAGAGACTTTTCATATATGATATGATCATAGTCGACGTCATATTATGCTTGTTCATGCTAATTTGCCAATTTGCTTTGAATTTGATTCAAACAAATTTTATAACGAAACAGTATTATTTTATTTATTTATTTGATTGTTGATTCAATTAATTGATATTGAATAGTCATATAAACTGCATTCCGTACCTAAGTTATTATGAATATTGTTTTTGAATGCCCAGTACCTTAATTTAATTGGTTTCAATTTTGAATATGATTCAAAGGTAATATCGATTACGTAAATTTGAAACCAATCGCTCGTAATTTGTTATGACCGGCTTTTAACGGTTAAGAGTTAATTTGGTACTTCTAAAGCGATCATGAGTCAAAGAGTTTGATTCTGTTTTAAAAATAATTATTTAATTCAAAAGTATTTTGGTTAAATAAATTGTTATATATATATATATATATATATATATTTAATAATTGGAGAATTGTTATTTAAAAGAAACATTATGCAGATCATTATCACATGAGATGTGATTTTTGATTAAATATAATTGATTGATAATATATTAACTTTCCAAGAAAGAATAGTTCAAATTTGGAAGTGCCGTTTTTCTTTCCTTTTCGAAAAATTTGGAACTGCCATATATATATCAATAAATTATATTAGGCATGTTTTGAAATAGCAAATCAAATTCAAAATTAATAGGTTTCATTGTTTTTAATGACCGGAATCCTATTTTGGTCTTGGAAACCAATTTTGACCAATTATAGTAATTTCTTTGAATTAATAGTTAATTCAAATAATTAAAGTGTTATTTAATAATTATTGTTAAATAATTTTGTGATGCGCTAATTATTTATTTAATTTTAATTAGTTATTAGAGGTGGATAGTTATGGCCATAGCGTGTTTGATTTTATTTTGTTTGGTTTAAATACGACCTGCGTGTCGTGGTTATTATTTTTTAAATACGACCTGCGTGTCGTGACAATTTATTTACTTTATTTATTTATTTTAAATAATTGTAATTGCTCGTGATGACGGGAGACAAAGCCAAACAAAGGATGCCGATGGAGAAACTTGAGAAGTTTGCTCGAGGGTCAAAGAATTGTAATAAATTAGTTTATTTAATTCTTTCATTTTAGGAGGCCATAACTATACTACCTTAGTTTATTTTATGTATGTGATGCATGAGATGAATGTTTTAATTATATATGTCTTGAATATTTTATATAATTGTTAAACATATATTTACATGACTGTCATGTAAATTGAAACACGTTTTGTATGAGATACAAAATACGGTGAGATTAAATTTAATTAAAATCCCTTAAAAGAAATATTAAGTTGAAAGCTTTCCAACATTTAGCACTCATCAAGACTAATATCGAATTATGTGGGTTCGCCAAAGCGAGGTGCATTTTCTATACTAGTAAGGTGCGATAGGATAATTGTAATATCCGACTGCTATTTTTTTGGGTTAACTTAACTAAACTAAATATAATACGATTATAAAAGTTTAGAAGCAAGAGTTGGGAACAATCTATATGATGGATTAGAATAAGGAGTTATTCACCCAACTAAGTAATATTCGAGAATTGTATAGGATACAATTGGAAGGAGTTCCTACCTAAATAGCTATGTTTTGGGTGATCAGCCAAAGCTGACTCAAGACATGGTGAAATACGGATCTCGACCCACTAGAAAATCATCCAACAGGATTTTCCGAATTAAATGTGAAGGGTCATTTGGTTTGAGTAAAATAGTGGGAGCATATTTAATTAAAGACCTAGTTAAATATGTTTTAATCATGATACAAATATTCTTATTTTCGTAGTTAGATATATTTGGCATATATTTTATATTTTACTGTAAAATGTCCTTACGAAGGATAAATAGTTCAGAAAGGAGTTTCTGAATTGGTACATGTATTGAGAATCGTTCTCTCAAATACGAGAAAAACTACTAATGATTTTGAAAGAGTTAAAATTGAAGAAAGAAGTAAGATTTCTTCATAGACCTTGTTATAGAAAGTTAAATTATCCACTTTTTATCTTAGGTATATGATACCAGTTGTTAATTTCATATTTGTTGAAATATGAAGTTGTTTTAAAGAAGTGAAAATTTGACCATAGATAAAGTCAACCTACGTTTAGAATGAAATAGTTCCATTGATAGTAGAAGTTGAGTTTGACATGAAACCAAATAATTGTTATTATGTTTCATTTAATAATAGAAACATTGGACCTAAACCTTGTATTGACAAGAAAAATGACTGCTTGTTTGAATAATAGACAAGTGTTGTTTCATTATCCAAATAATGTTTTCTATTCTATTGTTCTAATTGAGTAATGGAATTGAGTTCCATCAACTTGATAACCTTATCTATAACAATGATGAATAAGGATTCAATAAGATTTGAACCTTGTAAATTAGTAGCAATATTGTTTAGTATTAATAAGTGAGACACACATTTCTAGATTCCATAGATAGGAATTTTGGACTCATTTGATTTATATCATTTGAAGGATGTGAGTTCCATTTTTGAAAATAGTTCGGTATGTCAATTACCAACTAAGACAAAGTGACATTTGATCTATTTGAAATATATACATATGAGATGTATATGAACCACTAAACTAATTATTTGCTAGATATAATTTTATTTATTTTACTTCATTTACATTACTAATTAGCTTAGTAGATGTGAATATGTGTGGTTGACACAAAGTATGATTCTTTGAATTTGTTCAAAGAATTTATGAATGAAGTAAAGGAATAATTTTGAAAAGTATCAAGACCATACGAACAAGTCGTAATGGTAAATACTTAGATAAGGAGTATAGTAACAACTATTTATATTACATCATGTTCGACATGATTACAAATAAGATAGTTCGTTTATATCTCCAGCGACTCTTTCGAAAATTTATTTTAATTAGAGTTATTCTTTACCCACAAAAGTTCCAATAAAAGAAATCATAAAGACACCATATTTGATATGGAGGTAAGAGTACCTAGTTCGACTTTATGATAGTTTGGATTGTAAGGTTTATTAGATAAACTTAATTCCGACTTGGATGAATGTGTATTTGTGGAGGTATCCTAAAGAAACTTAGGAATAGTAATTCTACAATGCTCACTATGACAAAAGTTGTTTTGTTACTAGAATTAAAATATTCCTTTAGAAGGAATGTGTCTCTAGAAGAGATAGTGGGAGTGATGTAGAACTTGAGTAAATTCGAGTACCACAAAACACATGTTTTTGAGAATGGAACATGAATCGGTTCAACAAGAGTTGTTGTTGGATCATCAGTTCGAGTAGCACAAGACCTATATAAGTCGGATATGTCATATCACACAGTTGAGAGTCACGGTTTTACCATGACTCGACAAGGTGATATATGATGCTCATGGAAGATGAGAATGCGACTTATAGAGAGTCCATGTACACAAAACATATATGGATATTGTTTTGTCATCCAATTGAGTAAGACTCATAGGATAAATATGAGTCTTGTTGTAAAGACTCACATGGATGGTATTGTGAATACATTTAAGGTGTGATTGAATGTGAAAGGTTTCATACAAATCATGATGCAATTATGATGAAACCTTTATTTCAATCATAGTGCTTAAACTCATTTGATTCCACTTGCAATTATTGTATGTTTTACTACGAGTTCTGGCAGATGGATAACGAGGTTGCATTCCTTAATTGGAATGACCTTACATATGTATTTGACATATTGATAGGGTTTCGTTAATCTAAAGGATGCTAGAAAAGTGTATAAATTACAAAATTCATTTATGAATTTGTTCAAATTTCTCAAAGTTGAATTATCAGTTTTATTGATCAAGTTTTATGAAAACTAAGATTAATAAAGGAACTCTTGTGCACAAAAGAAAGTCAGTGGGAGTATTTAAATTAATCTGGTATTGTATGTGGATGACATACTGATCATCAAGACAATTTTCATACACTACACATGTAAGACATGATTAGATAATTGTTTCTTGATGAAATACTTAGGCGAGACTTCCTAAAAGTTAGGAATCAAGATCTATAGAGATAGATTGTTGACATATCTCAACCTTAACATATGTACAAATTTGATGAAGTGTACAGACACCTCATGTGCTTAATTTTATTGAAATTATTGCATACGTCACATGATGTATTTTTTGTCTCAAAGACAATATCCAACCTCATTGGATGAGAAAGGGATGCATGAGAAGTATCCAAATGCTTTGGCAATTGGGTTGATCATGTATATCATGATATGTACTAGACCAGATGTACTATATGCTATTAGCATAAACAATATGTACCAATTATTTCTAGTGATTGTCATTAGATCACCATCAAGAATATCCATGGATATCTTTAAATCACTAAGGATGGCTTCTTGATCGGATCTGGAAATGATCATTGTAAATGAGTTACAATGATACTGATTGTCCAAAACCGAAGAACAGTATACCCAGATTGTAGTCTGGAATAAACTTTATGCTCGGATGTCAAATCTGTAAGCTTACAAGCTTCAGAAGATTGATATATCTATTACAAAGGTCAAATATATGATTTGAATAGTTTGTCTCATTAGATGAGGCAGAAAATTGTTTTCCTTACGTTGCAGATTCCCTTGACCTCATTAAAGATGGCAATGGTTTAATCTTGCAAGCAACGGAAAACCAGATCTCACCAACGATTCAAATAAAAGTTTTGACACTTTATTTCCTTTTGATAGAAGATCAAAAGTGTAAATTGGAAGATGTATCGGGTACCAACATAGGAAAGAGTTCTTTATCCACTAATAGAAAATCTTGCATAGAAGATGCTTGATGATGACACTAGTCAATAGATGTTGAGTTAATATCTGATTGGCTTTAGTGCTAGTGGGAGATTGTTGGAGTAAGCCCTAAAAGCCAATCTATTTTGATAGAATCGTCTTTTGTATGATGACTTTGATTTATATATTTAATATATATAATAAGGCATTTCTTTATTATGTTTGTTTCAAACTAATAAAGTCCCTAGAATAACAAGTCTAATAAATGGAACATTAAGTATGACTTAATAGTGAGACTCCATTAAACATAAAGACATTATTCTTAAAGTATCCATAGTCAAGTTTTACTGTGATGTGGGATAACAGTAAAACATAGAGACTATTATGTGAGTAGACTGATGACTTCATCTCACGAGTCATGGATATGAGATATCAAGTCTTCACATAGATATAAATATTAGGAGTAATATTTATATTGGATTGACCCGCCATGAGAATACTGCATAGTATGTTATGAAAAGTGTCATAAGTTATTCTCATAGTGATAATGGTGTATACCACCCTTCGACCTGAAACCACTATGGACCCTAGATGTGGAGTAGAGTACTTAGTTGCCGTTCAAACATTGTCCGTAACAGGATGACTATAGAGTCGGTTGATGGGTACTCTACAAATCATGCTGAGGGACATGAGTGACCTAGATGGAATTTGCCCCTCCTACATAACAGGAGCAATATCTGTAGGCCTCTTGATGGAATATGACTGATAAAATGCGTGGCCACGCCGAACTAAGTCAATATGAGATATTGAGCTTATTCGTTGTTCAGTATATTCTGGGATCAAGAAATAAGATATTGAACCATACAAGGGTGACACGATCTATGCCTTGTGTTCAATATAGATATAAGGGCAAAGGGGTAATTATATACACGATCGTTATCACGGAAAGGTTTCGTCAGATCACATGACATTCTCGTCACTTGGGTAGCAGTGATGTGTTGCTAGATACCGCTCATTGTTTATAATATTAAATATATGTGATTTAATATTATTGCCAACGTTACGAGAACCTATAGGGTCACACACAAAGGACAGATAGATGAGAGAAATAAATAAGTAAGACTTATTTATAAAATAATAAGTAGGACTTATTAGTAATTAAATAATTAAGTATGACTTATTATTTAATTTATGAAAAATAGAGAAATGCGGTCCACCGTAAGGTACGGTGCAGTGCTTGGCTTGATGACCACACAAGTGGTTCTATAAATAGAACCCTTGTGATGAAGTTTTAAGAGCTTAACCTAATTCACAAAGTGAAACCTAGCCGCCGCTCTCTAAACCCTATTCTCTCTGAATCTCTGGTGGAATTGGCTAGCACCGGTCATCGGAGAAGTTCTGTTCGTGTGGACTGAGTAGATGCATCGCTTCTTTGCTTTGCTCGTGATCAGAAACAGTTTCTACCTCAAAGGTTCTGCACTTCAAGAGGTAAACACATAAACTTGTGGTTTTGTGTTCTTTGATTTGTGATTAATGGTTTAATCAAGATCCGTTCATCGGGATTGTTCCGCTAAGAGGATTAATTATTTTGAAAAACCCCTCTTAAATCCCTTCAGTGTGGATGGCGAGGACTTCGTGGACTATCCCGGAGTGTAGAGAGTAGCGCTTGTTAGGCTACATTTTGGTAGGCTTAGGGCCTAGGTTATATTTTGGGATGACTGTATGTTTTATACATTATACTCAGACATGTTAGTGCCGTTGGGCCTTGTGATATATTCGGTTCATGACTCGTGTCTTTTTGGTTGATGAACTTGCTATATCCGTTGTATGTAAATTATTCAGGTACACACTTTGCTTCGAGGAAGCCCTGTAATATAATGGGTTGATGTTATATTTATTTTCTAGTGAATGACGAATTGCCGAGATAGCTGCGGGCGTTCACGCGCGCCATTTTATTTAAGCGTGTTGATTTTAAAAAATAAAAAAAATAATACCCCTTTTTATGCTTTGAAAAACGGGGTGTTACAATAACACGAGTTAAGAACTGAGTTTATTATTGTAAGGTTACTCCTAAGCTTTGAAGTACGGAGTTTACCATGTGTGATTCACTTGAAGCTTTTAAGCAAGAGTGAAGTAGTGTCTTGGTAAGTTGTTGCCACATCATTCCCAACATTGTATAAACAACACAGGTTGTGTTGTGTGAGTGGAAGTGAGATGGGATCTCATGTCTAGAAGTTCCTAGGCAGAAGTTGCATGAGTAGTGTCGAGGTTATAAGACGTAAACCAAGGGTTTGCTGGAGGTCTTAGTATAAGGCGTAAATCCTAGGGTTTGCTGGAGGTCTTAGTAACTAGAACTATTAGTGGATTTCCTTCCTGGATTGGTATCCCCCAGAGTAGGCAGTTGGCTGAACTAGGTTAACAATTACTTGTGCAGTTTATTTATTTTCTATCAGTATTTTACATGTTACATAAGATGTGCCAACAATAGAAACAACATTATTCATAAAGTAGTTGTTGGGACATCTTGGGTAACATCATTCTAGTGATACCAGAATTTCATACTGGATGGTGGAAGCATATCGTTCCACATCTAGATAGATCACATGTTTTAGCAAAATGAGGCTAATTATAAAACACCAATAGTATCTGTCAAAAATATGACCCCTGAAGAATGTTGGAGTGGTATTAAACCTTCTGTTGGTCATTTCAGGGTATTTGGATGCATTGCATATGCACATGTACCAGATAATCATAGAAAAAAGCTGGACAATAAAAGCATCAAATGTGTTCACTTAGGCTTAAGTGAAGAATCAAAGACCTACAAGTTATATGATCCAAGTAACAACAAGATTGTGATAACCAGGGATGTTGTCTTTGATGAGGCAAAAGCATGGAACTGGGATAATAAGCAACAAAAGGTTAGCACTGAAAGTATGATACTAGTTGATGAAGAAGAAGTTACTACAGTAGACAATAATGAAGCTCATGACAACAATAACACTCCAATACAAGATATAGATATGGACATTGGTTATGACAGCACATATGCTGAAGATGAACCAACAGAAGGAGCAAGCAACAATAGTGAAGATGACAATGTGCAATTGGGGAAAGGAATAAGAAAACCACCTAGTCATTTTGAAGACTTTGTAATGGGTCCAGAAGCTGAAGAGGAGCAAGAATTGCAAAATCTTGCTGTCTATAGTAGTCTTGAGGATCCATACACTTATGATGAAGCCATTCAAAAGCAAGTGTGGAGAGATGCTATGGATGCTGAAATTCAAGCTATAGAAGATAACAACACTTGGGAACTAACAAATCTGCCAGAAGGTTCAAAAGCTATTGGAGTTAAATGGGTCTTTAAGACTAAATACAATGAAACTGGAAAGATTGACAAATATAAAGCCAGATTAGTAGCTAAAGGGTACACACAAAAGTATGGAATTGATTATAATGAAGTTTTTGCACCAGTTGCAAGATGGGAAACTATCAGAACTGTGTTAGCTTTAGCTGCAAGTAAAGGGTGGTGTGTGTACCAGCTGGATGTAAAAAGTGCATTTCTACATGGAGATCTAACTGAGGATATCTATGTGGAACAACCATTAGGATACCAGAATGATCAGTGCATTTTGGCACATATTTTCTAGTATTATAATTTAGCATATTAGTAGTCTTTCTACAATAATATCGAGTTTTTATTATGTTTCTAAGTTTTGGGTCACAATTGAGCCTTAATGAATTTATTTGACCAATTTTCGTATTTAATGACATATTGACACCTTCTCATTGCGCAGACCATAACTGGAGCTAAGAATATCGGATTGAGGCGCCGGAAGATGCGTTGGAAAGCTGAGATCAAGAGCTACAACTTTCATGTTGTGGCCAAAACCCAGTTCGGAGCGCAAGTGTGTCAAATATTTACGTTTATGTTCCAGACTTTATGAAAATAATGTAATTTCGGGTCAAACTTATGTTTTTCGACCCGTAGCTTTTTAAGCCCAATTTTCTATGAGTACTTAAGCAAAAACACAGCTAGGGTTTGACAATTCTGATTTCACGCAAAAAAAATAGAAAAGAAAGGCTGCTACATTCTCATGGAGAACTAGCAACCCTAGGTTGATCCATTGGTATACGGGAACATCGTTCATGACTTCTTGAGGTTCAATTCTTAATAGTAATTCAGTTTATTTATTTATTGTCTTCTCTTATCAATTCATGCTCTTTATTTATTTATGAAACTCGAATATAGTGATGCTTAATCTCTATTTTGAGTTATATATTGTGAGACTTTTCGGATTGATTCATCGCTTGTATGACTAGTTCGAATAGGAATTGATATAGGTTTTTTCGCGCTTAGCAAAAAAGGGTTGGTCGAAATCTGTCATGATACAAACCGTGTTCTAAGTGACGCTTGTTCACTACTCATGGTTAGTTGAACACATTCTTTGCTTAATCGAATGAATTCGTATAAACTGTTTATCGCTTGTATAATCGGTCTTATAAACCAACCAAAGCATGAATATATAAACAATATTTTATGTGAACCGAGGATAGAATCATAACGAAGTTTTCCTAAAACCAATGGATTGATCGTCTTTTTATCAATTGAATTTCTAATACTACTCTTTCGATCTAAACAAACCCAAAACCCCATATTTAATTGTGTTATTCATTGTTCTTATTTTTACTAATTATTAAATTAGAGGTCCTTGTGAGACGACCAAGGTTAACTACCTTGTTACTACTTTTCTTAATTAAAACTTATTTTGATCACCAAACGACAGCGATCAAATTGGCGCCGCTGCCGGGGATCTCTGATTAGGATTAGTAAAATTTAGAACTAACTAACATTACTAACACTTTTTGTTTTGTGAGTTTTTGTTGTGTTTCAGGTTCTAACGTTGAATTTTGCAGCGAAGCTGAAAAATAATTAATTTTCGGTTGATATCTCAGATTGATCCGAATTTTGGTCCATAAATCCGAAATAAATCAAGGAACAAAACTTTCGTATCTTTGATACGAAAATTGAGGTTGAAATTGCGAAATTCCTTCGTTTAGACCACTTTTTATTTTTTTTGAATTTTCCATACATTTAAAAAAAATCCCAAAAAATTATATTTAGATTTGTTTGATTTTTAGAGATTTTAGGTGTTATTATTAATTTGTTTTTAGATTTTTTTTGATTCGTTTTTTATTTTTCTCTTCATTTTATTTAGACAAAAAAAAAACCAATAAAAAAATGGGAGATTCATCGGACCAGTTGGCTTATATCATAAATTGCTTGGATGCAAGAAAACAACAATCTTGCTATCAAAATTATATTCCAACTGTGATGTGTAATATTTGTTCTTCGAGTTTTCATATTAGTGATGATTGTCCTATATTTTTAGATACTTTTTGTGGTGAGACGCAATTTGTAGGTAATTTTCAAGGACAATACTATCAAGAACAAAATTCATATCCTACTGAGCAGCCTATTTGGTCACATCCACAGTTTCAGCAAATTGATTCATTGGTGGTTGAGCCACAACCTAGTTTGGAAGAATTGATAAAGCAGATGGCTGAACATAATAAGCAAATGGATGAATTGATGCAATCCTCTCTTCAAAGTTTAGCAGTCCAAGTTGAGCAAATAGTCTCCAATGCCCATCTAATTCAAGAGAAGAAGATGTTGCATGATGATGTACAACCTGCTGCACTCTTAGAGGTAATGCAATGTGATACAAGTGTTGATGAAACTCCAGGTGAGCCCATTGAAACAATACTTGTTTCTGTTGATGAACACAAAATAAGCAACATAAATTCAAGTGAATGCATGGAAGAGATCACACCACAAAATTCCTTTGAATATGATATAGATGAATTACATACTTCGCTTGAAGTAGATAAATCTTTTGAAATTTTTTCTTGTGAATGTGGTGTTTGTAATGCTTGTCTTGAGATCAATGCAGCTATTTTAAGTGAAGATATTTTGATGCCGACAACCACTTGTGCAGAAATTCAAGCAAATACAATAACTCTTGTAGTTGACAGCAAAAATGTGGATTTTAGTCGGAAGAAACCATTGACTATAGAAAAAAAATTGTTGGTGGAACCTTTGATTAAGCCAAGAAACATGCAGTTGTCCTTCACCATTTGTGCATCTCTTCCACCCAATTTATCTGACTCACAAACTAACCGTGGATTGTCTGATTTCCATGCTTTTGTTATTGCAGGTGTACCATATGTGCTGGCTATTCCTCCCAAGCCACCAGATTTTTTACTAATATCTAAGTTCATCTGCTATTTGCTTTTTCCCGTTTCATGTATTCGAAGTGCAGAAAGGCCTCCTCCAAAACCACCAGACATGAAAGCTACACCTTAGCCCTCGGGTGTGTTCCTTCCTTTTCTTTATGCTTATTGTTATACATTGCGGACAATGTCTGTTTTAAGTGTGGGGGGGGACATTTATTTATTTTATTTTCCTGTCAATTAAAAAAATATAATAATAATAAATAAATAAATTTAGCATGCATGCAATTGTTATGAGTAGTTACATGTTTTAGGACTAGAGTAATATAGCCGTAGGATTGGTGAAATTTTTGGAAATTCTTGTTTTCATGATTGATATGATGATCTTTGCACCTTAATGCACAGCTGCTGAAAAACATGCAAACTTAGTAGTGGCTTGATAAATCTTTAAAATACACAGTCATCAGCTAAGTTGTCTGAGTATAGAATATGATAAAGAGGTATGATTAGGACTAAGTTTGGGGGAAAGCTGGATTACTTGATTGTAGGATCATGGCTAGATTAAATGATGGGATACTACACAATAAAAAAAAATTAAAAAAATAAAAATAAAAATAGAATAAGTTCCTGTGCCCGAAACTGGAGGAACAATAATGAATATGTTGAGTTCTTGTGCCTAAAACTGGAGGAACAAATGCTGTGTAGGATGCTCTATTCGGAGTAACAGGTTGGACTCATTACAAGTGAGATCCCGTCAGGTGAAAAGGTAGAGTAGCACCTAAAGCATAACTAAAATGAACTTAAGTGGTATCCCTGCGTATAAAAATCAAAAAGCCTGTGAGAACAAGAAAAGAATAGCTTCCCCTCAAGCTGAAATCTAAACTCAAACTCTGAGTTGTAGGAAAGAAAAGGTAGCTTAGTATCCTGACTGTATATTTTCGAGAAGGATCATGTCATGACTCTGGTTGAAAAGTAATAGGCAGTACACACACACACGCAGGGTTATCGTTGACAGCTGATATACAAGAGTTATGTCAATCTTTGAAATACAGTCCACGGTTGGAAGCTTGAATCCTAGAATTTGTTGATTGCTTGTGATGATTGTAGCATGCTTTGTTCTAGAGTTTTGCTCAGGAGAGAAAAAGAATAAGTGTGGGGGAATTTGATCAGTGCATTTTGGCACATATTTTCTAGTATTATAATTTAGCATATTAGTAGTCTTTCTACAATAATATCGAGTTTTTATTATGTTTCTAAGTTTTGGGTCACAATTGAGCCTTAATGAATTTATTTGACCAATTTTCGTATTTAATGACATATTGACACCTTCTCATTGCGCAGACCATAACTGGAGCTAAGAATATCGGATTGAGGCGCCGGAAGATGCGTTGGAAAGCTGAGATCAAGAGCTACAACTTTCATGTTGTGGCCAAAACCCAGTTCGGAGCGCAAGTGTGTCAAATATTTACGTTTATGTTCCAGACTTTATGAAAATAATGTAATTTCGGGTCAAACTTATGTTTTTCGACCCGTAGCTTTTTAAGCCCAATTTTCTATGAGTACTTAAGCAAAAACACAGCTAGGGTTTGACAATTCTGATTTCACGCAAAAAAAATAGAAAAGAAAGGCTGCTACATTCTCATGGAGAACTAGCAACCCTAGGTTGATCCATTGGTATACGGGAACATCGTTCATGACTTCTTGAGGTTCAATTCTTAATAGTAATTCAGTTTATTTATTTATTGTCTTCTCTTATCAATTCATGCTCTTTATTTATTTATGAAACTCGAATATAGTGATGCTTAATCTCTATTTTGAGTTATATATTGTGAGACTTTTCGGATTGATTCATCGCTTGTATGACTAGTTCGAATAGGAATTGATATAGGTTTTTTCGCGCTTAGCAAAAAAGGGTTGGTCGAAATCTGTCATGATACAAACCGTGTTCTAAGTGACGCTTGTTCACTACTCATGGTTAGTTGAACACATTCTTTGCTTAATCGAATGAATTCGTATAAACTGTTTATCGCTTGTATAATCGGTCTTATAAACCAACCAAAGCATGAATATATAAACAATATTTTATGTGAACCGAGGATAGAATCATAACGAAGTTTTCCTAAAACCAATGGATTGATCGTCTTTTTATCAATTGAATTTCTAATACTACTCTTTCGATCTAAACAAACCCAAAACCCCATATTTAATTGTGTTATTCATTGTTCTTATTTTTACTAATTATTAAATTAGAGGTCCTTGTGAGACGACCAAGGTTAACTACCTTGTTACTACTTTTCTTAATTAAAACTTATTTTGATCACCAAACGACAGCGATCACAGAATGGTGATCAAAGAAAGGTGTATAAATTGAAGAAAGCATTGTATAGATTGAAACAAGCTCCCAGGGCTTGGTATAGCAAGATTGAAGCTCATTTCATAATTGAAGGATTTGAAAAATGCCCTTCTGAACACACACTATTTGTCAAGCACAGTGACAATGGTGACATTCTTATAGTCAGTGTGTATGTAGATGACTTAATAGTCACTGGAAGTAATCAAAGCCTTATTGATTATTTCAAGCAGTCAATGACAAGGAAATTTGCTATGTGAGATTTGGGAAAAATGAAATTCTTTCTTGGATTTGAAGTATGTCAAACTGATGAAGGAATCTTCATTCACCAGAAGAATTATGCCTTAGAAATCTTAGCAAAATTTGGAATGGAAGACTGCAATGCAGTCAGCAGTCCCATTGTAACTGGCTGTAAGCTAGTGAAAAATGAGGCAGGCAAAGCTAGTGATGAAACTCAGTACAAGCAAATGGTTGGAAGTTTGATGTATTTGCTTGCTACTAGGCCTGACCTAGCTTACTCAGTGTGTCTTGTAGCTAGATTCATGGAAAGGCCAACTGAAATACACATAGCAGCAGTCAAAAGGATTATGAGGTATGTTAAAGGAACAACTCGTTATGGCTTGCTATACAAGAAATCTAGTATGGAATTGCAACTCAATGGATGGACAGATTCTGATTATGCAGGGGATCTTGATGACAGAAAAAGTACATCTGGATATGTTTTTATGCTAGGGAATGGTGCTATTTCATGGTCTTCTAAAAAGCAGTCCATTGTGACACTTTCAACAACAGAGGCTTAATTTATTGCTGCAGCCTCGTGCTCTTGTCAATGTATCTGGATCAACAATGTGCTAAAGCACCTGAAAGTTAAGCAAAACAAGTCTACTGTGATTCACTGTGATAATAGCTCCTCCATCAAGTTGTCAAAAAATCCCATTTTACATGGAAGGTGTAAACATATCGATGTTAGATTCCACTTTCTTAGAGACCTTGTTAAAGATGGAGTCATTGAATTGGTGCATTGCAAGTCTCAAGATCAGTTGGCAGATGTTATTGTTAGAGTAAGCCCTAAAAGCCAATCTGTTTTGATAGAATCTTCTTTTGTATCATGACTTTGATTTATATATTTAATATATATAATAAGGCATTTCTTTATTATGTTTGTTTCAAACTAATAAAGTCCCTAGAATAGCTAGTCTAATTAATGGAACATTAAGTGTGACTTAATAGTGAGACTCCATTAAACATAAGGACATTATTCTTAAAGTATCCGTAGTCAAGTTTTACTGTGATGTGGGATAACAGTAAAACATAGAGACTATTATGTGAGTAGACTGATGACCTCATCTCACGTGTCATGGATATGAGATATCAAGTCTTCACATAGAATAAATTTTAGGAGTAATATTTATATTGGATTGACCCACCATGAGAATACTACATAGTGTGTTATGAAAAATGTCATAAGTTATTCTCATAGTGATAATGGTGTATACCACCCTTCGACCTGAAACCACTATGGACCCTAGATGTGGAGTAGAGTACTTAGTTGCCGTTCAAACATTGTCCTTAACAGGATGACTATAAAGTCGGTTGATGGGTACTCCACAAATCATGCTGAGGGACATGAGTGACCTAGATGGAATTTGCCCCTCATGCATAACAGGAGTAATATCTACGGGCCTCTTGATGGAATATGACTGATAAAATGCGTGGCCACGCCGAACTAAGTCAATATGAGATATTGAGCTTATTCGTTACTCAATATATTCTGGGATCAAGAAATAAGATATTGAACCATACAAGGATGACACGATCTATTCCTTGTGTTCAATATAGATATAAGGGCAAAGGGGTAATTATACACACGATCGTTATCATGGAAAGGTTTCGTCAGATCACATGACATTCTCGTCACTTGGGTAGCAGTGATGTGTTGCTAGATACCGCTCACTGTTTATAATATTAAATATGTGATTTAATATTATTGTCAACGTTACGAGAACCTATAGGGTCACACACAAAGGACAGATAGATGAGAGAAATAAATAAGTAAGACTTATTTATAAAATAATAAGTAGGACTTATTAGTAATTAAAAAATTAAGTATGACTTATTATTTAATTAGAGAAGCGCGGCACACCGTAAAGTATGGTGCACTTAAGTAAAATACAGCACACCGTAAGGTACGGTGGATACTCAAATAAGTCTATAAAAAGAAAACACTTATGTGCTGAATTTTAACCTAAGAGTTAGTCCTAAAATTTAGAAACCTAGCCGCCGCTCTCTAAACTCTGTTCTCTCTGAATCTCTGGTGGAATTGGCTAGCACCGGTCATCGGAGAAGTTCTGTTCGTGTGGACTGAGTAGATGCATCGCTACCTTGCTTTGCTCGTGATCAGAAATAGTTTCTACTTCAAAGGTTCTGCACTTCAAGAGGTAAACACATAAACTTGTGGTTTTGTGTTCGTTGATTTGTGATTAATGGTTTAATCAAGATCCGTTCATCGGGATTGTTTCGCTAAGAGGATTAATTTTTTTTTGAAAAACCCCTCTTAAATCCCTTCAGTGGTATCAGAGCTTTGGTTCTGACTAAATCATTACATTCGAATCTTATTTACGGATCACCATGTTTATATGTTGATACACGCATCGTTCGGATATATGTTTCTATGTTCTGATATATATTGATATATGCATCGCTAGTGCTACTGAATTTTTCAAGAATTGAATCGGTTACTTTAAAAATTAATGGATCGCATTAGCAGTATACTTTCACGTGATTTGTGGATAGAATATTATTTTATTTGGCTGAATGAATTAGTTGATTCAAATGACTATACTCATGTGATTAAAATTGCCAATACGTAAGCCTTGACATTTGATAATGATCATATATGGTTTATTATTGTTCTTATGTGCAGTATATAATTATATTGATCTGGAATGCAAATTTGATTTGTTAAGTTTGATGATATAATTATAATGTTTTGGAGTGCAAATCTGATTTGCTCTCTGAATTGAATGATTTCAATGATATGATAATTGATTGATATTTGATATCAATAATTTATTTTATTTGAAAAGTGTTTCAAAATTCAAAAGCAAGAGAAAGGAGTTTTAATTATATTTCTATATTTGATGATTAGAGAATCAACAAATATTTGATTCAAAATATTTGATTTTGAATTAAAAGGATCTGAATCAAATTTAGTTAATTCGGTACATTAAAGATGATGATGAATCAAAAGGTTTGATTCTATTTTAAATGAAGTTTTAAAATTGTTACGGAAATTAGATAATTCAAAATGGTTTGAATCTATAAATTTCCAATTATGCATATATGATGCATTTAATCGCCAACTAATTGTACCTAAATTACGCATCAAGAGAGTCTTGATTTTAGCAAACAGTTTTGTCTTAATCCATAAGATCGTTATGTGCAAGATATTCCCTTTTTCTGAATTGGGTTAAAAAGGAATTATTTAATTAAGATGTTTTTTTTATAATAAAGAGTTAATATTATTATTTATTATTAAATATATGGTATGCGGTTATGACCTTAGAATTTTACGTTTATTTATTTGGTTAAATACGACCTGCGTGTCGTGATTTATTTTATTTTAAATACGACCTGCGTGTCGTGGTTTATTTTAAATACGGCCTGCGTGTCGTGCATTTTTATTTATTTATTTAAATAATGAAATTTCTTGAGTTCAAGAGAAGACGACGCCAAATGATGATACCGACGGAGAAGCTTGAGAAGTTTGCTCGTGGGTCAAAGAATTGTAATAAATTAGTTTATTTAATTCTTGCGCGTTAGGAGGTCATAACCATACTACCTAATTTATTTTATTTTATGTATGTGATGCATGAAATGTGTTTTTATATATTTAATTATGTTAGTGCATGTATGAGATGTATGCTTAACATGTTTTAATGTATGATAGCATGTATGCTCTTTTTGTGCTTTATTTACCTGCTAATATAATTGTTAAACATATATTTACATGAGTGTCATGTAAACTGAAACACGTTTTGTATGAGATACAAAATACGGTGAGATTAAATTTAATTAAAACATAAAGTGCATTGTCTATATTGATTAAAACATAAAATACGGTGAAAGCTTTCCAACATTTAGCACCCTTCAAGATCAATATCGATCAATGTAGGTTTTGCTAACGTAAAGTGCATTGTCTATATTGATAAGTTGCGGTGAGGTAACCAGTTTACCCGATTGCTATTCATTGGGTCTAACTTAACTAAAAGAAATATAATATGATTATATGATTTTAGAAGCAAGTGTTGGGTTACTCCATATGATGGATTAGAATAAGTGTTATTTACCCAACGGAAAGGATATGAGAGTTGTATGAGATACAATTGGAAAGGAGTTTCCTACCTAAAATAACTATGTTTTGTGTAATCAGTCCAACGCTGACTTAGAACATAGTAAAATATGGATCTCATTCCCACTAAAAAATCTTCCAACGGGATTTTCCGAATCAAATGTCGAGGGTCATTTGGTTTGAGTAAAATAGTGGGAGCATATTTAATTAAAGACCTAGTTAAATATGTTTTAATCATGATACAAATATTCTTATTTTCGTAGTTAGATATATTTGGCATATATTTTATATTTACTGTAAAATGTCCTTACGAAGGATAAATAGTTCAGAAAGGAGTTTCTGAATTGGTACATGTATTGAGAATTGTTCTCTCAAATACGAGAAAAACTACTAATGATTTTGAAAGAGTCAAAATGAAAGAAAGAAGTAAGACTTCTTCATACATTTTGTTATAGAAAGTTAAATTATTCACTTTTGCATCTTAGGTATATGATACCAAATGCAAATTTCTTATTTGTTGAAATATGAAGTTGTTTGAAAGAATTGAAAAATTGACTATAGATAAAGTCAACTTACGTTTAGAATGAAATAGTTTCATTGATCGTAGAAATTGAGTTTGACATGGAACCAAATAATTGTTATTAAGTTTCATTTAATAATAGAAGCATTGAACCTAAACCTTGTATTGACAAGAAAAGGACCACTTGTTTGAATAATAGACAAATGTTGTTTCATTATCCAAAATGTTTTCTATTCCAGTGTTCTAATCAAGTAATGAAATTGAGTTTCATCAACTTGATAACTGTAACGCCCCGACTTTTAGAATTATTCGTTTATTTAGAATTTAGTTAATCCTTGTCTATTTTGTTAGGAATTAATGGTTTAGATGTGTTTGCATGATTATCTAATTATTTTAGCTTGTTAAATAATTAGTTGACGGAAATTTGAAGTACATAAGATGAAGTAGGAAAATAAATGATTTAGAAGTAGTTAGAGAAATTGGGCCTTGTAGCATGAATTGGGAGGTGATAAAATAATAATAAATATTAAATAATAAAACAAAATCCTCATAACTTGAGACATAAAATAACCTAGGTTTTTCTTATAAATAGGCTAAATAGTGACAAATTAGGATTGCCCACTATTTTACAGAAACAGAAAAATAAAATAGAGAAGAAAAGAGAGGATCCACGAGAGAAAGAAAGAGGAGAAAAACCACGGAGATCACTACTAGGCAGGTAAGGGGTTTGTACAACTCACTTAGGAAAGTATGAATTCATAGCTTTATGGTTATAACTTTTGTTTCTTTTCCTTCCTTTCCTTGTTGTTACGTGAGTTGTTGTTGTGTATGTTATGTAGAATTTGAATTCTTATACCTGCTATATTGTTGATTATGTGTGTTGTTCTGTGACTGAAATTCGTCTGTTGTTGAAGGGCCTGAATGAACCCACCGTGTTCATCCATGGTGTACTCTAAAAAGATTAAAAGAAAACCGTAGAGTTTGAAAAAAAAAAGGATTTGAGTTACTAATCCATAAAACTTGAGTTTTGTATTGTTTAAAGAGTCTAAACCAATCCTAAAACAAGTCTGGAATCTTTTTGAGTCAAAAGGATATCAAAACCGAAGCTTTGGGAGTATGGTTTAATGGTGTTGTTGTTCAAATTTAAAGAGAGCTTGAACCTCTTTTTTTCATGCGATTCGATTGCCGAATTTTAAAAATAATTACGGGTATCTCTTTAAAATCGAACGATGATCAAAATGATATAAGGTTCGTCGTCTCCCGTTGTGAAACGAGAGAGAACGATCCGGGTCAGGGAACCGGGTCGGGCGACCCACGTACAGCCAAAACGGGTGAAGAAGAAGCTGGTTGAGCCAGTCAAACTCGCCCAGTCGCAGCCCCGGAGAGTGGTGGCGCGTGAGCCCTTTAGGGGACTCCAATTGTTTTAGTTGTTTTTACAGTAAAATAGTAAATAATTTTACGAGAATTTTGGTACCACTTTCATAATTTTTGGACACTCGTAGCTATTTTTAATTAATTATTTGGAGTAAAAATGTGATTAAAAATATTATAATTTCATGAAAATTTCCCAAAAAAAATATGTACAATATTTTGAATATTTAGAACCCTTTGGTGTGATTCACTCTCTCTGGTTCCTAGATTTGAAATTATTTCATAATTGTTGTCTATCAAATTGAGTCAATTTTCTAACTAAAATTGCAAATCAGTTTTTAATTAAATTAATTGAGTCGGGGCTGTTTCGGGTATTGGTCGGTCGCTGTTAAAAAGAGTAAACTAATTAGTTTGACTAAGATTGGACTATCGTTGGTGTTGTCTTAAATCGTGGTTCGTTATTAGTAGTAGTGTCGTTTTAGTCATGTTGTTGTAGTTGGTTATTAATAAGTGTTGAGCTATATTATTAATAACGATGTTGAATTATAATATTATAATGATTATAATGTTGTTGAAGTATCATTATTATTATTATTATTATTATTATTACTATTATTATTATTATTATGAGGTAGTCATGAGGTAGTAAAGATGTCGTAATGATGTCGTATATATTATTATTATTATTATGAGGTAGCCATGAGGTAGTAAAGATATTAAAATGATGACGTATATATTATTATTATTATTATTATTATTATTATTATTATTATTATTATTATTATTATTATTATTATGAGGTAGTCATGAGGTAGTAAAGATGTCATAATGATATCGAATTATATATTTATAATGGTGTAGTAATGATGTAGCAATGAAGTTGATGAATCGTTGGTAGCGCGTGTGTATTAGCTTGTTGAACTGTGGTATCTAAGAGTTGTGTTGTGCGAGTATTCAGTCGTCCAAAAGGATAATATGTTGCTTGTTGTTACTATGTGTTTGGCTACGTCTTATATAACTATAGAATTCAGTTAATTGTGTGACGTTGTTACTCACCCCTTTTCTGGTTCGCCCCTACGATGTGCAATCGTAGGTTTTCAGGTAAACAATGATGCTTAGCTGAGAGTCCGGAGATGGCATTAGGAGCTGTCTTCCTTTTGCGTTTTCAATAATTGAGTCGCTCTGCTAGGAAGTCTTATGGGGGAACTCTAAATTTTATTTTAGTTGATTTATTGCTTTACGAATTTTTAAATTGAATCGTGGTGTTTACCTTAGTAATTTGAATCTTTCAGACAAATTAGTTTTGTTTATGAGTTTGTTTCCGCTGCATTTTTATTAAAGAGACATTTTACAAATAAAATTAAAGGGTAAAATTTAAGGGTGTTACAATAACCTTATCTATAACAAGCATAAATAAGGATCAAATTAGATTTGGACCTTGTGTATATTAGTGGCAATATTGTTTAGTACTAATAAAGTGAGACACACATTTCCAGATTCCATGGATATGAGTTTTGGACTCATTTGATTTATATCATTTGAAAGATGTGAGTTCCACTTTTGAAAATAGCTCGGTATGTCAATTACCAAATAAGGTGAAGTGACATTTGATCTATTGGAACTATATACATATGAGATGTATATGGACCACTAAAACTTATTTGCTAGATATAATTTTATTTCTCTTACTTCATTTACATTACTAATAAGCTTAGTAGATGTGAATATGTGTATTGGACACAAACTATGATTCTTTGAATTTGTTCAAAGAATTCATGAATGAAGTAAAGGAAATTTTTTTGAAAAGTATTAAGACCGTACGAACAGGTCGTGATGGTAAATACTTAAATAAGGAGTATAATAATAACTATTTATATTACATCATGTTTGACATGTTTACAAATAGGATAGTTCGTTAATATCTCCAACGGCTCTTTCTGAAAATTATTTTAATTACAGTTATTCTTTACCCACAACAAGTTCCGATAAAATAAATATAAAGACACCATATTTGATATGGAGGTAAGAGTACCTGATTTGACTTTATGATAGTTTGAGATTGTAAAGGTTTATTAGATAAACTTAATCCCAAATTGAATGAATGTGTATTTGTGGAAGTACCCAAGGGATACTAATTTTACGACACTCTCTAGGATAAAAGTTGTTTTATTACATGAACTGAAACATTTCTTTAGAAGAAATATGTCTCTAAAAGAGACAGTGGGAGTGACTTAAAACTTGAGTAAATTCAAGTAACACAAAACACATGTCCTTTCAAAATTGGAACACGAATCAATTCCACAAGGTTGTTGTTGGACTATCGGTTCGAGTAGCACAAGAACTAGATGAGTCTAATATGTCCTATCAAAAGTTGAAGGACATGGCCTCACCATAACACTTCTGGCGGATAGATAACGAGGTTATATTCCTTAATTGGAATGACCTTGTATATGTATTTGACATATGTATAGGGTTTCGTTGATCTAAAGGATGTCAGAAAAGTATATAAAATTATAAAATTCATTTATGAATTAGTGCAAGCCTCCTGATGTTTTAAATTGTTTGCTTTTATTAATGAAGTTTTATGAAAACTTAAATTAATAACTGACAATAATAAATCTTGTGCACACAAGGAGGTTAGTGGGAGTATTTAAATTAATCTGGTATTGTATGTGGATGACATATTAATCATCAAGACAATTTTCATACGCTACACATGTTAGACATGATTGGGTAATTGTTTCTTGATGAAATACTTTGGAGAGACTTCCTAAAAGTTAGGAATCATGATCTATAGAGATAGATTGTTGACATATCTCAACCTTAGCCTATTATTTGATGAAGTATACAGACACCTCATGTGCTTAATTTTATTGAAATTAATGCATACGTCACATGATGTAATTTTGTCTCAAAGACAATATCCAACCTCATTGAATGAGAAAGGGATACATGAGAAGTATCCATATGATTTGGCAATTGGATTGATCATGTACATCATGATATGTACTAGACCAGATATCTTATATGCTATTAGCATAAAGATTAGGTACCAAAATTATTTCTAGTCTTAATCACTAGATAATTATAGGTTTAACTATACATTTGGTCCCTTACGTTTATTTTAGGTTTCAATTTGGTCCCTTACGTTTAAAAAGTATCAATTTGGTCCCTTACGTTTATTTTAGGTTTCAAGTTGGTCCTTTCCGTCAATTTTGTCACATGTGGCAGTCAATTTGCATATGTGGACTGACACGTGGCACTTGGACACGCTGACACGTGTACTGTTCAAACGGTGTTAGTGACAAAACTAACGGAAAGGACTAACTTGAAACTTAAAATAAACGTAAGGGACCAAATTGATACTTTTTAAACGTAAGGGACCAAATTAAAACCTAAAATAAACGTAAGGGACCAAATGTGTAGTTAAGCCATAATTATAAGATTATCCATGGATGTCTTAAAAGGACTAAGGATGGACTTTTGATCAGATCTGGAAAGGATCATTGTAAATGAGTTACAATGATACTGATTTTCCAAATTGAAGAACAATATACCCAGGTTGTAGTCTGGAATAAACTTTATGCTCGGATGTCAACTCTGCAAGCTTACAAGCTTCAGAAGATTGATATATCTATTACAAAGGTCAAATATATGATTTGAATCGTCTATCTCATAAGATGAGGTAGGAAATTGTTTTCCTTACGTTGCAGATTCCCTTGACCTCATTAAAGATGGTAACGGTTTAATCTTGCAAGCAAGGGAAAACTAGATCTCACCAACGATTCAAATATAAGTTTTGACACTTTATTTCCTTTTGATAGAAGATCGAAAGTGTAAATTGGAAGATGTGTCGGTTACCAACACAGGAAAGAGTTCCTTATCCACAAATTGAAAATCTTGCATAGAATATGCTTAATGATCACGCTAGTCCAATAGATGTTGAGTTAATATCTGATTGGCTTTAGTGCTAGTGGGAGATTGTTGGAGTAAGTCCTAAAAGCCAATCTGTTTTGATAGAATCTTCTTTTGTATCATGACTTTGATTTATATATTTAATATATATAATAAGGCATTTCTTTATTATGTTTGTTTCAAACTAATAAAGTCCATAGAATAGCTAGTCTAATTAATGGAACATTAAGTGTGACTTAATAGTGAGACTCCATTAAACATAAGGACACTATTCTTAAAGTATCCGTAGTCAAGTTTTACTGTGATGTGGGATAACAGTAAAACATAGAGACTATTATGTGAGTAGACTGATGACCTCATCTCACGTGTCATGGATATGAGATATCAAGTCTTCACATAGATATAAATATTAGGAGTAATATTTATATTGGATTGACCCACCATGAGAATACTACATAGTGTGTTATGAAAAATGTCATAAGTTATTCTCATAGTGATAATGGTGTATACCACCCTTCGACCTGAAACCACTATGGACCCTAGATGTGGAGTAGAGTACTTAGTTGCCGTTCAAACATTGTCCGTAACAGGATGACTATAAAGTCGGTTGATGGGTACTCCACAAATCATGCTGAGGGACATGAGTGACCTAGATGGAATTTGCCCCTCATGCATAACAGGAGTAATATCTACGGGCCTCTTGATGGAATATGACTGATAAAATGCGTGGCCACGCCGAACTAAGTCAATATGAGATATTGAGCTTATTCGTTACTCAGTATATTCTGGGATCAAGAAATAAGATATTGAACCATACAAGGATGACACGATCTATGCCTTGTGTTCAATATAGATATAAGGGCAAAGGGGTAATTATACACACGATCGTTATCATGGAAAGGTTTCGTCATATCACATGACATTCTCGTCACTTGGGTAGCAGTGATGTGTTGCTAGATACCGCTCACTGTTTATAATATTAAATATGTGATTTAATATTATTGCCAACGTTACGAGAACCTATAGGGTCACACACAAAGGACAGATAGATGAGAGAAATAAATAAGTAAGACTTATTTATAAAATAATAAGTAGGACTTATTAGTAATTAAAAAATTAAGTATGACTTATTATTTAATTAGAGAAGCGCGGCACACCGTAAAGTATGGTGCACTTAAGTAAAATACAGCACACCGTAAGGTACGGTGGATACTCAAATAAGTCTATAAAAAGAATACACTTATGTGCTGAATTTTAACCTAAGAGTTAGTCCTAAAATTTAGAAACCTAGCCGCCGCTCTCTAAACCCTGTTCTCTCTGAATCTCTGGTGGAATTGGCTAGCACCGGTCATCGGAGAAGTTCTGTTCGTGTGGACTGAGTAGATGCATCGCTACCTTGCTTTGCTCGTGATCAGAAATAGTTTCTACTTCAAAGGTTCTGCACTTCAAGAGGTAAACACATAAACTTGTGGTTTTGTGTTCGTTGATTTGTGATTAATGGTTTAATCAAGATCCGTTCATCGGGATTGTTCCGCTAAGAGGATTAATTTTTTTTGAAAACCCCCTCTTAAATCCCTTCAGTTATGACTAAGCCAATGAAGCTGGATACCTTCTGCAAACTTAGAAGTAGCTTGGGAATGATTGATTTGGTTTGTTTAAACTGAATTTGTGCATGATATGCTTGACTGTCAAATCAGTATTCAGTTTAAGGGAGGGTATGTTACTAGTTGTTTTAGTATTCGGGCTTAGTCTAGTAGCTTTGGGCCTTGTGTTTGTATCAAGCCCATTGCGTTTATGTTGTAATGCCTATATAAAGGTGTGTATTGAGCAATTTATCAATTAATGAGAAAGCCTTTACAACACACTAGTCAAGTCACTTTGTCGGCAATTCTTTAGATAAGTGTTAGCCCCTCAAATGTTTTGTCATTTAATCATAAATACATAGCCATTAATGAAAAAGTTTTCAAAAATAACAAGTATCATCATATGCCCCCAGCCTTATACTAGTATCTTTGTGTCTTTGTCCATTCCTAAACATTATTTGAAAATTTTGCACATCCATAGCATAACGATTAATACTATATATTAATTGGACGAGATATACTCTTGGGCACAAAGTATTTGATACAATCTTTAGGCGCGCACACAAATATAATATTGTCACATCAATTTATACTACATTAACAATTTTTTTTTTTTTTTTTTTGTTTGATGTGCGTGCGCGCCTAACAATTTTTTTTTTTTTTGACGTTTGTATATATAGAAGATGAGAAAGGATCCTCTCATATTGAAATTTTTTTTTGAGGAAATAATGTGGAAATCTAAGCCATTGAATTCAAAATATAAAATAATATTTACATTTAAAAGAAATGACGTAAAGTTGATCAATGGTTGAACAATAAAAATTAAGAAAAATTGAGAGGAAAAAAATTTGAGAGGATGCTTTCTCGTAGAAGACTTTCTCTAATTAATTAGACACTCTTCCTTCGACTTAGCTTGATTGATGGACGTGGGAGCCGCACTCTTTTGAACTTGAACAAAATCGACAAATGAGTCATTCATAAGACCATAATAGATGGTTACTACTCTTAGTCTTAGGGTACGATGTCGACATTAGTGTCATTAATGTTCTACAAATGGCCCGGAACTTGTTTGTCATATATGCCAAAGTATAAGCTTATAGTTCAATCAAGTCATAAATTCGATTAAACACCTTCCACCACTAATGGGAATATCTAAAACTAAGGCTTCAAGAATTAAAACTTCACCTCTCAAAAAAAAAAAGAAATATAACGACTTCAAATGTCATTTATCTTTTTAATATCAAATATGATAACAAGGACAAAAGCAACAAGCCGAAAAAGAACAACTGCAACCGTTGATGATAATTGATAAGCAAAACTAAGTGTATGTGAAATAAGTTAACAACTTTTCTACATGTAATCTTAACTGAATCTAGGTGGTTACGTTTGTTATAACCGTTTTTAGAGTTACAGTTAGAGCCTCATTACCGATATAAGTGACTAACATCATGTATGATTGTAACTTCAAGCTGAATGAATAAGAATTCCTCTTTCTCTTCTCCGCTCTACATCTGCTTCCTTGAGCAAGCACAACTTGCGTAAGACGTTCATTATCTTGTTCATGGCAGTGCACATTATCTTTTCACATGGTATCAGATCTATAGTTAGATTTGTCTCGATGAGTACTATCACAATATTAATTTTTCATGATTTTTAATAATGCATGATTAAAGATATTAATGCGACAAATATTTTGGGATGGAGGGAGTATTATTGGATGTTTATATAAAATAATTTTTCACCGACATTATGAGCCCATTTATTATAGATTAAAAAATAAGTGATTTTGACAATAGATAATTTAGAGATTATTTTATATAAATTTTACAAAAAATAGAACTATTTTGTGTTTGTTTACCTTGATAAAATTACTTTTTATAAAAAATTAATTTTTAGCTTGTTTGGATTCAACTATATATAAAAGTGATTTTTTATCACAAAATTACCATAAAGGACACAAAATAATCGTTTTAAAGATAAAAAGAGCCAAACAAATTATAATTGTTGTCAAATAACCGATTATCCCAAAACCTTAAGGTGTTAGGATAGAGCCATATCAATGGTTTTATATTATTTCTAATACGCCCCCTCACGCAAGAGCCCACTTGGGCTTGAAGCGTGGATAATGCATAGGCCCACCTACCATATGCTTAAATTCCACTTTTTAAATAGAAAGTGAGGGGAGCGGGGATCGAACTCTAGACCACTTAGTCACAGAGGCTCTGATAATATAAAAATTAAAATGACATATACAAATTAAAATGACAATCAAACAAAAACCAAAAATAAAATGCTATGCTACTACACCAAGTCTGAGCACACCAAGACAAAGACATTGGGTGCGGGGCAGCTTTACGGAAAAAACAAATTTTAAATGCGGGGGCTGGTGTGGGATGGGGTGTGCTTACATCCGCCCCGCACCCACCACCGCCCCCTCTCGTCATACTTAAAATTCCATCACAGCGTGTACTTAGTCAAACTCACCGGTGCTAACACAAATCATTAGAAAATATATGCTAGCAAATCCTCTCCCTTCTACAACCATCATGAACAAAAAGTGATCTCAAAGAGTTCAAAATATGAGTTCCAATATTTTTATGTTTCCACGGAACAGAATTTCCAAACCCAATCTGCTATAAAAATATTCATTTTCAATACCCCATTTTGGATATTCACCTATGAGAAAAAATTATGGAAGAGAAAGGGAGTAGACATGCCAATAATTTGAGAGATTAATTTTAGAAGAAGAAGAAGAAGGTAAAGTTGCAAAGAGAAGCAGATTGAGTGTTGTTGCTCGGGGGCGGAAGATCAAAAGATATGAGAAAAAGAGATAACTAACATGATACATTGTGTTCGCTGTATTAAGCATTTTCCTTAAAATATAAAGTGGACTTTAAAACATGATTTTTTTCCACTCATTTTCACTTCTTTTTTTTTTTATTTTTAAAATAACTTTGAAACAAGACTACTTTAAAATGAAATAAAAAACCTTTTTTTAAATGATAATTTCTGTATGTAGGGGCGGGGCGGGAGTGGGTGGTCAATTATTATCCCCGGCAGGGTTTGGGGCAGCGGCAAGGGTAGTACAACCCAACCCTATCTAGCCCCATTGCCACGCCTAGTGAAGCGCAAAGTGCAACCCTATACAAACAGCGCACACACACAAAAAAAAAAACAACATCAAAACCTACTACAACTAATCCAATGAAACAAGGGCAAAACGATAAAAACAATTATTGACTATTTGAAGGTTAACTAGTTAATACATGATTGATAATATAGTGATCGCGGCAGAACAAAATTTATAGCACAAACCGAAATCAATATATGCAAGAATGATGCATAAACAACTATGCAAGAATAGAAAAGTAAAGAAGAATTGCTAACCTTCAAAACTTGCAAAAATCAATGGACGAAAAAGACGAAGAAACGGAGGGAAGTCTTATATCGAACTAGGGCAACACTGGATATTATTTTTCTTAAAAAAAGTAAATTTTTATTTTTAAAAAAGCTATAACAAACTTGCACTATTTTTACATTTAAGTTCATAAAAAATTTAAGTAAAAAAAAACCTCATAAAAAATTAATTTTTTTGACGGAACTTCATAAAAAATTATGTTTGCTCACATGAGAAATACTTGGTTAGTCACAACATCAAATATTATGGCACACACACATGAAATGAAAACAATTAAAGAGAAAATAATTAAAGTAATATTCATTGATGTGACTATTTTATTTTTCTTTTAAATTTTTTAGTTTATGTGTGTGTCTAAATTTTGTGTCTAAAAAATCATTAGGTTTGGTCTAGTGGTGAGAGATTTGAGTAGTATGCTATAGGTTCTGGGTTCGATCCATAGTTCATTGTAAATAAAAAAAATTGTGCTAAATGCATGTGGCCGTATGTATGAGTATCTCTGCTAACATATGTGGGATATGGGAAAAGGGAATTTGTTAGACTATCAACAATGGTTGAAACTTGAAAGTTTAAACCTCAACTTTTTCACTTCTCAATTCTCCACATCATTTTCTCTCTCTTTCACATAACAATTAAACTATTATTCAATTTTTACGTCAACAATGGTTTAGTTTAAACCAAATACTCTCTCTTCTAACTCACTTTCATATACCCCACATTCTTTATTCTTTATTTATATTATTTAATTTTGTATAATAATAATTAATATTTATATTTTATTTTAAGATAATGAATATTTTTATTTTTATATAATATTTAAAATTATTATTCTTCCTTAATTTATCAACTAAATATGACAATAATTTTTTATTATTATTAACTCAATTAAGATACGCAAAAACAACTCGATATAGTAAATATTGTTGCACACGAAATAATAATAGAGAAAGAAATGTAAAAATGAGTTTTTTTTTATGTTGAAAGTATATCAAACCATACCTCTATTTATAGAGTTTTAAAAATTATGAATTTTGGTATTAAAAAAATTGAAAAAAATATGCTATGCAATAATTGCCCTGAAAGTATTAGAATAAATAAAAATATACACAACCAATCAAAATATTACACATATATACATTTTAAAAAATAAAACGAAAAAACAAGAACCACCTCTGAAATTCCTGGCACACAGTGGACAGGTGTTGATCAAGATGTATCAACACTTGTCTGTATTAGACAGATGTTGCTAAAGGTGCACCAACACTTGTCTAAGAACAGAGCATAAAACATAAAAACGATAAAGACAATAAAGTAAATAACACACAAGAGTTGTTAACCCAATTCAGCCTAACAACCTACTCTGGGGGATACCAATCCAGGAATGAAGTCCACTATCAGCAGCATTACTTCGAAGCTAAACTCACCCGTTTACAACTTCTCACTTAATCACTACCCAATGACACTTCTACCTAGGAACTCCTAGATATGAGACCCCGTCCCAATTCCCACCTTAACAACACACTCAGCGTTGCTATCAACTTCAACGATTACAAAAGGTGGAGACACACTCTTATGAAAACTAAGATTCACTCTTGCTTAAAAGCTTGCGAGCAAATCACACAACACACTAGAACAATCTCCGTACTTCAAAGCTTAGGAGAAGTTCACACTTACAACTCAATAACACTCAGGTCCTAAGTTTGCATCAATAAGACACAAGAAAGGCTCACAATTAACACTCTAAAATCCCTAAAACACACGCTTTGTAAGACATGATTTTAGATCCTTGAAACCATATGCTTGCCTTCGTATTTATAGTAGTAGAACGACTTGGACTTCAAGACAAAATTAGGGCTTCTAGAATTGCGGCAGCAGCTGATATATTTTTGAAACACAAAAATATATTTTCCAAAAATATAATTCCTTTAGAAAATATAACTAGGGTTTGGCTGCCTCCTGAAACACATTAAACACATGCGCCTTCCTCTGTAAGAAACCTTGAAACAATTCTTCAATCAAATCTTCAAAAGATTGAGTAGAAATTAAAACCCGCTAGCTGGCGCGCACAGATACACAGACAGGTGTTGTTCCAAAGTGTACCCACATTTGTCACAACACTTGGTGTAGTCACATATGTCTCAACACTTGGCTAAAATATGTTTTTGCAAAATGTAGCCAACATACAAAAACCCAACAATCTCCCCGTTTGGCAAATTTTGGCTAAAACAATATTAGACCAGTATATAGAGAGATACAGTATTACCTTTCCTTCGAGTCAACATGATCACACAACTAGGAAATAAAGTAACACATAATAAAACTACTTCCAAGAGAGGTAAGTAGCATCAGAGGCAATGCAACAGCGGAATAAAAACAACTAGCCTCATGGAACAACACAAGGGAGAAATAAACTCCCAATAGTCAAAGCGCATCCATTCATCATAAGAACATCAGGAAAAATAAATTCCCATAAAACATCTAAGAAAAATAAATTCTCAGTCATAGTGGATAGTGGACTCATTAGTCAGGTGCCATAACACTTGGCACAACACTTGTCATCAAATTTATTCAGGCGATCAAGAGATAATATCACTCACACGCCCCCTGAATTCATGCATACGAACATCATTAGATAGAGAAAGAGTATTCACTACTCCCCCTCAACACATGCAACATTACTCACACTCCCCCTCAATACGAGCATAGATCTTTTGCACAGAAACAGTCACCAGATGTGAGAACATCTGTCCACACACTTGTCACACACACACTACTCCCCCTTTTTAGCCATAATTTTGACAAACATGATGCATATCAAAACATAGAGTAGCAGACAAGAGAAATATCAGAGTGCACATATTACATACCATAATGCACACACAGGTGCTAGAAATCCAGGGCCTAGCCCATAAAAGGAACAAACGAGAAATACCAAAAGTACATCAGAAAAACATAAGAAAAACATCAGAAATCAGATAGAAGAACTTTCATCAGAGTCCTCCATCAAATCCTCAGAACCATCCTCAGAGCCACTAGTGTCAACTCCTTCTTGTCCATCAGGCTCACCCTCAGCAATCTCAGCAGCTTCCTCAGCCTTGAGGGCCTCAATCACACGATCAATCTTCAATTTTCTGGCCTCAAGTGCTCTGCTAGCCTCAGTCAAATCAGCAATCATCTGCTTCCTCGAGAGTACACCAGCCTGGACAGATGTGCCAACACCTGCTGCAACATTTGTCCCTTCAAGCAGCCTTTGCTCAATGGCCAACACCCCTTTCCTTTTACAGGGAACATCAGTGCTTCTCAAAATATCTGGATGTTGTTCAAGGATTATATTACATAACAGAGTGGGGAGAGCAACTGGTTTCTCAACAGCATAAGTCAAAGCATGGCTTAAAGTTTCTTGAAAGAAATAGGACCCATAATCAAATTTTGCCTTGGTACCCACAACATAAATGAACTTTCCCAATCCTCTGGCCACATCACCTGAGTGGGTTGTAGGCACCCAATTGTGTGCAGCAATCCTATTCAAAACAGCATAAAATGGAGAGAGAGAGAAGTTGCAGCCAACTTTGCCTTGGTAGGCCATACCTTTATCCTGCCACCTGTGAGGACCTTGCAGACCTCATTGTCTGTGACTTTTAGAGCAGCCACCTCATCAGAATTTTTTTGCAGATGTTGGTTGATCACAGTTGGTTGATCATTGCAATTTTCAGCCACATTAATCAAAAATTCTTTGACAAGCCTGTCATAGCACTTGTCCAAACCACAGACAGTTTTCATTAAACCTGCATACTCAATAGCTTCAACAACACTTTGGCATTGGAGGATGTCTTCCTTCAGGTTCTTCTCTAGTGCCAACCTCCTGTGATATACAAATTTCCATCTAGCAGACCCATTCTTCAGATGGAATGATACATTGTCTAATGGAGCATAGGGAACAGATTGAGGGACCTTCTTTCTTCCTATACTCTTCCTAGATGTGCTGCCAGACGCAGCAACATCTGTTTCTGGCTCAAACTCAGAGTCACTAGTTGGTGGAGCTTTCCTTTTCCTAGCTTTTTTCCTTTTCCTCAGTTCTAGGAACCACCTTACTCACAGGTTTTGGAGGTCCATATAGGGGCTTTCTACCAGTACTTTTTCCAGCCCTAGATGGTTTGGGTGTTTGGACAAGTGTGTTAGCAGCTTCTACACCTTTACCAGCCCTACTTCTAGTCCTCCTAGCCACACTTGCCTCAGAATTTGTAGGGACAGTCTTATCACTAACAGTTGTCTCATTTACAATTATGACATCAGGATTTTCATTATCATCCTTATCAGCAGTCTTAGGTGGGGGACTCTCATTAGACTCAGAATAATTCACAAGATTTTCTGGTGCCAAAGATGTGGTAACATCTGGCACAACATTTGGCTCAGCGTCAGGTGTCGCAACACTTGACGCAACATGAGTCTCAGGACCTGTTTTCTTGAGAGACTCAGCAACAACAGCATCATTGGTCTCAGTGGAAGCACCAATATTAGCATCAACAATAGTAGGGGGTTTAGGAACATTTTTCCCCAATTTTTCAGATACAGCAGGGTCCTTTAAACCTAGGGTTTCAGCAGGATTTGGAACTTCAAGGTTTTGATTAAGAGAATTCTTACCAGATGCGTCAACATTCTCAACTGTAGGATCAGCGACAGGCGTTGCAACACCACTCGATGGAAGTGGATCAACGTGAAGCTCAGACATTGTAAAGACCTTACTCGATTCAACCTTTCCTTTCTTGCTTTTACGCTTTGAAGTTTTGATTGAAGCAGGGGAGGAAGGATTTGTACTTGTTCGTGATGATTTATCCTTCTTCGAAGTTGATTTTCTCTTCTTTGTTGGACTTGTAGGATGTATGGTGGTGAGAGGAATGGCATCGATTACTAGTTGTTGTAGCGATGGAACACCATCATTCTTTGTTGGTGAGGATTTTGCAGAATCAGACATGATTTTTGAATATAATTTTCTGGAAAAAATAGAAGTTAGAGCGATGTTGATGAGGAAGTTGGAGAGAACTTGAATGTGAGAGAGATAGTGGATGAGTAGAAATGATTGTGGTTGATAGAGGTTATGGGAAGTTGAATAAAAACTTCCTTGATTAGTGTAACGCCCCAATATTTATATATGCATTTTATTATTTGATAAATAAATTCTATAGTAATAGTAATTATTTGACATTCTATTTATTTTATTATTTGATGAGATAATGATTATTTTAATTATCATTTTACTAATTGCTGAATTTTAAAATTAATGGTATATCAGTCTTAATTTTAAAATTGTCAAAATTGAATTAGGCTTGGTGTGTCCGGTGTATCGTGAGTTGTCCTTAGCAAGTAAATTCTTTGCTTCTTTACTCTTGAAGCCAATTACTCCTATTTAATAGGATTATTTAAGATAATTAGTCAAGATTATTGATCATTGAACCTCTCTCACATTTTTCCCATGAACCATTCCCTAGAGTCTATACTTATCTCACCCAAATTTCATTCCAATATTAGCAACCGAATAAATGTTATTCAATTGACATTATTTTAATTGATTTCAAATTATATAGATTGATTCATTCCCTTAAATTGACCCTTCCACACAATAATTGCTCATGAAAGGAATTTAACCACTTTGAATTGCCACTTGACTAAAAGGGGAAGTCTTGGTATGTCATGTTAATCCGTAATTAACCGTCAAGCCCCTAAGCCTTGCTATGTATTCTTCACCTACAACTCAATGCCACACAATTGCCATAACCTTTTGGTTTGCTACAATGTTATCATTACCTTAGTTATTAGGAGTTTACTCTTGTTCTACAAAATAATAATCCCTTCTTTCCATCATACTCACGCCATACTCTCCGTCTTTCAGAAGCCTCCAAACATGATTTTCTACTATTTCTCGGTTTACACTTTGAATAACACAAATTAGTCTCCTCCATTATCTCAAGTGATCATCACAAACTTGCCTTTAGCATCATCCTTTCCTCCAATTCGATTTGTCTTCTCAACACATAGTTCTTCGTTTTCAACCGTTGAACCGTCGAACCGAACTCTGGAACGAGAGATATCTTGTGTGCACTGTAGCTGCGAATTTAGGCTAGGATTGTGCTTGGAAGGAAAGAGACTAAGGTAAGACCTCTTTCCCCATACATTCATGCTACATAGGGATTTATTGTGAGATAATGGTAGAACCTTTATCACTTAAAATAAACCAAAAGAATCAACTTATAAATATAAAAAAAAAGAAACCAAAAGAACGTGCCTAATGTATTAATATGAATGCTGTTTTGGTTCACTATTTATATATATGTACAACCTATTGCTAACCGTATTTCAATTTATCAGTATGTTTATATTGTTATTTGTTTGCTATCAAGTGCTAATTGTGTTGTTGTATATGTTTGGATTTAAGTTGTGTTCATTTCTTCATTGTATGAGTTGCATATAATTTCACATTTTGATATACAAATAACATATGCTGACTTTCAGATGATGATTATGTTAGAGGACTTGTTTTTATTACTTATTGGTATAAAGAAGGGAAATGTAGATAAAAGTATAGGGAGGACTAAGTATGTCATAGGTCGGGTTGGTCATATTAAGGAAGTGGAGTTTCATGCATCATATAGATGTGTAGAGAAGAGTCTGTTTAGAGCCTGTGTGGCAAGTTTTAGGGCCTGTGTGGCAGAACTTACTTTTAGCCTGTGTGGCAGAACTTATATTTTTTTAGCCTGTGTGGCAGAACTTATTTTTAGCCTGTGTGGCAGAACTTACTATTTAGCCTGTGTGGCAGATTTTCTTATCCGGATCATTGTCTCATATAGGATTGTCTTAGTTGCATTGCATTGCATATAGAAAGGGAGAAAAAAAATACAATAGTATATAATTATTACAGTCATAATAAAAACAAAGAAAAAATATAGTTAGTCCATGGTATAGTGGAGATCGTTGCCTTCTCCTCTTTCATTTGATCTTGACGTGCAATTTGTAATATGTGTAATTATGTTGCTTTGTTTATTACTGCCGTTTAACAATTATATGATGCCTATGTT